>NW_022992032.1:1926258-2025179 GCF_902827175.1 Gymnodraco acuticeps
TAGAACATTTCATTCCACTTATTAGGATGCCTAAGCCAAAATGCATATTTTTGTCCTGAGGTCCACAAAAGAGTCAGTGATTCTTTTATTTGAACCTGAAAGAAGTTTCTAATAGAACTTCTCACAGCGAGGTGTTAGAAGGAAGGATGACATTACTTCTGTTTTTTAATTAGGTTTGAAGTATTTTTTTATGATGCAAGCGCTACAAGCAAAACAACATTCACACTAATTATAATCCTTTGACAATAAATCCCTTTTCCAACTTTAAAGCCTCCATAAGCTAAACTGAAATGATTTCTCCTTTAATCAGACTGCTAGTAGGCTGCGTAATGTAATGTTCAGTTTTTTAAAACTATCATTCTTAGATACATTATTTTACCGAGGTTCTTATCTTTGGATTGGTGTTTTATTTTGATGTATAGTCTCTGTCATGTTCAACAGGGGCAAGAAGAAGCTTAAAAAAACTGTTCTGGTCCTACCCCCTCTAGCATATTTTCCTTATAAATAAAATATTATGTCATCGTCATCAGCGACATGTTTGTCTTTTTAATTTTTTGTTTTTTTTACAAAACAATCAGAAATAACAAAGGGATTTTACAGGTCCTGTTCATAACCATTAATGATTTGACTCCTAAATAATACTTTCAGTTTAGATAGACTTGTATAATATTTCAGTGCATCATTACAGTTATTCCACAGACTAACACCTTTTGACGAGATGCAATGAAGTTTGGCATTTGTTCGTACGGGTGGTTTTTTGAAAATGCAGTTTCCTCTCAACATGTGCATGCTTTTCTCTCCGTGGGAAAAGTCCCTGGATATTATGAGGTAATTGTTGATTTGCGGCTTTGAACATAATTTGAATAGTTTTATAGTCAACCAGGTCTTGTAGTTTTAGTGTTTTTAGTTTGATAAATAATGTATTTGTAGGTTCTCTGTACGTAGTTTTATGTATAACTCGTATGGCTCTTTTTTGCAGGATGAAGATAGGATGTGTATTTGTTTTATATGTGTTCCGCCAAACTTCCACACAATACATCATGTATGGAAGTATGAAGGAGCAGTACAGCATAAACATATATAACAATTTTTTTTAAATATACCAATGTCCGTATCACCAGTTACCTTTTGTAACCAGCTCAACCACCGAATGGTTCCATTGCTTTATTTTCATCATTTGGCATGAGGAGAAAAAATGATCCAGGAATAGTATTTTTAAAGTTGTTTTCAGCCCTGTTAATCACCAGTAACCTCTTTGATGTATTATTAATACCCTCAGGTTGGGCACTTCTAATTCTAACTGGATGAGGTTTAACAATAACGTCTTTAAAAAGGTCATGCATACTGGTAACAGTTAGACTTATAATTACACTATGTGTGAATGCGTTCTCAGTCTTGGTGAAAACCCATCTATGTTCAATCCACCTTTTTCTGGATAACTAAAAAGGTCAAAATGTAATTTGAACCTAATTGTTAAGCCCAAAACCCCTAATTACCTCAGCCCCTTCAGAGCTGTGGCAATTTGCTCTTGGGTGGACAGCTCTTTACATTTTTCCAATGCTCTAGTGAGAACAAACAAGCTTTTGTATGTAACTTCCCAACAGTCGTTAATTAAGTTTATCCTGATATGTTAAGCATGCTGCTTCATTCAGAGTAATGAGAACCCCTGCGATAACACACACACTTTGAGCTCCGACGGCCCGGTCTCGCCTCTGCGGAAATCAATTGAGCATGGCCTGATACTATTAAGAAAGGCAGATGGCATGTCTAAATGCTAAGTAGGAACTCATTTGTTCATTTCATACCAGCAATGTCAACAGCATATTACCCATTATGCCGTTCTTACTCACACTGCCACTGCACTGGCCCTACAGTGTGTCCACACTAAGTAGCCATTCATGAGCACATTAGGGATAAAGACTGTGACAAATTGAAATGTGAGTAACAAGCTGAGATGCATTCTGACAAAAGGAGAGTGGAGACCCGGGTGGTCAAAGGAGCAGATATGTGCTCAGTTTTAGTGAACACTAAATGTATTTGTTGATTTGTAAATAAAACCATTTCTGTGCCTCCACATCCAATTTAGACTAAATTTGAATGAAATTATTCAAACATCGTTTCACAAGAATTTGATTGAAAATATGAAATGTTAAGCAGGTTAAATAAATATTGAGTCGCTGGATGCATGTTGTAAATGATCTTGGTTTCACCAGATTTGTAGGCATGCTTTCCCCTTCACATCACTACATCGCTGCCTAATGAGTTCCAGAACTGGCTAACGCAGAGTTATGAGAGTAATGATCTTTACTAGCATCAAGGTACAGTTTAGCATCAGTAAATATTACCGTCTTATGAAGCTAAAGTCAGAAGTTAGCTGTTACTTTTTCGACTTTATGAAGAGTGTTAGTTTGAATTTAAGACCCATTTGCTATGCCTGACATTTTGCAATATATATTTGTCTAATCTGAAGAGGTCTGATGATCACAGAGCTTTACCTGCCGTGTTCTGAAGCTCTAAAGGAAAAGCACCCTGGCAAAAAGGACTTCAGAGTCTAGATACAATTTGAGCAGCAAGTGCTGAAGGAACGGCTCTGAAGAAGTTAATGTAACTTCAACTGCTCCAGTGCAGCAGCTGAATACTACTGAAGCGTTAAAAGACGACACACGAGAACACGACTGACTTCCAGCAACAAAGACAGAGAAGTTAAATAGTAAAGGGCAGAATATATTCAGTCAACAACACACCGAGGTAAGCCTGTGATTAGACGCACAACCTTAGGCGAACCCTAAGATGCGAAAAGAATACTGATTCTCATTCGGGCCTACCAAAACAGAAATGGACTTCAATCAATAAACAAGTTGTCTCATTAATTCTGCACTTTGAGAAATAAGGCAACTAAGGAGAAACTAAATCAAAGTCTGAAGAATTGTTGGATAAATAGGATACGGGAAATATGGACTGTGGACTCTTACTGAACTCTAAGAAAGAGTTGAGAGTGATGGAACTTTAGATTCTTCTTTACAATATGTGTGTTTACTGTTTTCAGACAGTTCATGTATTACTCATTATTATATCTCAATGGGAATGACACGTTCTAGAGTGACGAGAACCCCTAAAATCCCCAAAGTATGATTGTATCTCTTAAATGTCCTACGACTAGAGAGGCCATGGTCCAGCTTGGGCCCATCAGTCATTACATTAAGTTACAATATTCAAGTCATGAATATATTAAAAAAGTAATGTGCCCGTTAAATGTCCACTCTTGGATGATTGAAGGCTAATTGATATGCCATTCCTGTAAAAGCTGCTTCCATCATTCTTTTCTGTCTCTAGCTGGTCTATGATTAAAATCCTACAGTGAAACAAATCAAAGTTATCTTTGTCTTGGATCTCATTTTTAGAATGCAGAAGCTCGGTATTTAAATATAGAACAAGCAAGAGTTTCTCTCATTTCCATTACAACCTAAAGTCCTACAGTATAGTGCTGGAATTAACTCAGCAGAGCCTGTGAAAGATTTAATAACTTTGATGCATTTCTGAACTGCTGACTATGGACCATTGTGATGAAACAGAATCAGCGACTATGAATGCTTAACCTTTCAGACAAGCTTATTATTGCAGCTTAAAGTCGGCTCCTGTGGTGTTTAAGGACCTTCGCATAAAGCTGAGGAGCGTCTACACAACGCAGAAGTAAGCAAAACTTTCCATTTGCTGGGACAAGTTTTTGATCAATCATTCTGTTTCTTGGACTTTGTTCTTCAACACAAAAGAGCCTCTCAGCAGAAAGGAAGACAACGTTGGCCTTTTTTGTACATCAAGACACACATATGGGAGTATACGATAGGCCGACTAAAGTGAATCTAACAACTTAACTTCTTAAAAAAAATTACAGCCAATATTTTCATAAAACTTGAGTGCGTGTAACATAGGCCATAGGCCAGGGTAAAACCCATTTTATTTTTTGGAGTATTCGGAATACGTGGAAAATACACTTTTTACTTTCAATAACAATGCAATACAGGGTTTTTGTGCTGCATTCATTTGGTGTCTGAAGAATTAGAAAATTGTGTTCACAAACTGAAACGTTTATGTGAGCGCCTCTTCAGGGCTGAGGTAATATCTTTGAGCAATTAACAACTCAACTCGTGTTCTTGTGGTATTCATGTTGTTTCCACTTAAACTCTTGAACAAACGGAAGAACGACATCCTAACTTAGGAGATGGGACTATCCAAGAAGCATTTGAATGCACCTTGGGGGAAATCTGCACACCCCGAGTGCCATTCTATTTAATTAACTGTCTGTAAAAATTAAGCAATCTGTAAATGAACTACCTTTATTTTGCCAACGAAGAACTCAATGTTTCTTTTAAATTGGTGTTTTTCCTGCTGCGGCTTAGCTTTTTCCCAAATCCAGTGTGAACCGAAGGCTCAGTGACAGCAGGGGTTTGTGACTAAGCTGCTGCCGTTTGGTTCATAAATCATCATACAACACTGTAATTAGCACACGCTCCATTGGCCCTGATTGATAGCAGACATGAACGCAATGATTCAGACACACACAATGCATATATCCATATACAGATAGAGGGGAAGACTGTCTAATCTGCGCTCCTTTATATTACATTCAGAGACATGTTGTCAATAACAGATGTACACCGAGTGCTAGTGTGTTTGTGGGTGTGTTGTCCTGAGGTGTTGTCTCCTAATTGAAAACTAAGAAAACAAACGGAACGATGGCTGCTAAACAGACAGTCCTCATAAAACAAAAGGGAAGTTCTGCTCTTCTACGCAACACGTTTGTGATTAGCATGACAACAACACGGCGAGCAGAGACACACGTAGCTGCTTGTTACCAGGTTATCGACGCTGCAGGTTATTGATCACAGCCGGGGCTGAGCCACTAAGGTGGGGTCAGGACAGATACATTATCTTAATGTACTCCTCTCCCTTAATGGTGCACATGGGCACGCACACACATGGATGTAATGGCATGCAATCGCTCAGACGCAGATGTCAGGATGTGAGCATATATAGCATAGGCCTACATGGCATGTTAATAAAGGCTTCATTACTTTCAGTTTCCTCTGAGCCCCATTAAACTCTCCTTTTTCTGTTCATGGGAACATTTTCTGAGCTGTTAATATCAACAGAACATGTTTAACAGTAAACTGCCACGATCAGTGTCTTGTAGTTACAGGAAACATGACTTTTAAAAATGACCGTAAAAAGTAGGAAACAAACATAAATCATCAAACTATGTCATTACTTACGTTTGATATCCTTGATTACAGTGCTTTAAGTTTTACGAGACCTTATTGATTTCCAATAACAGAATTTATTTGAGTGAATAGATGGATTTGCTTATACTGCATTAAATTGCCCTTCTTATAGTATTGCAATGTATCACAATATGCAATGTTTTGAATTGTAACCTCTGTATTGTGATGTGCATTGTATTGACAGATTATTGCCAATACACAGCACTAAAAGTAAATAACCCATCGTAGAACCACACATTTTCATTTGTGTGCACATTAGCGTTGGAGATCTGGTACAGTAGATGGGTTTTGATACTTTGGTCATAACCAGACTAGCTCATCTTGCGAAACAAACAATAAGCGACTGTCCTAAAAAAGTCAAACGACACCTTCAAAAACCTAAATATGAACATTTGGGAACTAAGTACACAGTAACATGGCAGACAGGTGACATTATTGAGGCATTTACACACATCTATTTATACCCACAAACCCCAAACAAAACCACTGCTGGCACCAAATATAGAAAAACATGAACATGCTTTAAACTGGCATCACGCTTAGCACAAATTCACATCAGTGCACATCAGCCAGCTGGAAAATCACAGATGGAGGGAAGCCCTCGAAGAGGGGGGGGGGGCAAGAAATTGCAAACATTTCCAATATAAGGAACGGGGAAACCTACAGGATTGAGTTAGCTGGGTGCCGACACGTCTTCTCCCACCCCGCCTGCACCTAGACGAGCGGCAGAGAGACAGGGGTGGGGGGGGTAGGGGGTGAGTGGTGGTAAAGCTTGTCAAGGTGATAGATTTTACTTCGGCCCGAATGACAGATTGTTGGGAAGAACAGCAGCAGGAGATTCACCAGGGAGCGGCATATCAGCCCAGATTCTACAATAATATTTACATAGCCAGCCTGAAATGAGGGCATCAGCGCGCCTGACAGGATGGTAAATCGAACCAAATTGAGTGAGGGAGCAAGAAGGAAATAGAGAGAGAGAATGAGGCAAGGAAACAGATTGTCAAGCTATTTTCCTCTGTGTATCCATGTGTAAATGTGTCTGCGTTTCTCGGCTGGGTTATGTTCCTGTGTGTGTGGTACTTTTGCGTATGTGCGCATGTCTGTGTGTGTGTATGTGTGTGTGTGTGTGTGTGTGTGTGTGTGTGTGTGTGTGTGTGTGTGTGGTGTGTGTGTGTGTGTGTGTGTGTGTGTGTGTGTGTGTGTGTGTGTGTGTGTGTGTGTGTGTGTGTGTGTGTGTGTTCGTTGACGGGGGAGAAACAGTGGGAGGAGCAGACTTACAAAGCACAAGGTGGTGAGAGATGAAATCAGAAAGATTTCAGCAGGAATGAGAGCGAAAGAGCAGGAACTTAATCAAGCCAGGGAGAGAGAAATGAGGCTGAAAGATGGGAACAGAGGGACACAGCCAGATAGATACTGTAGCGCGAAGGAGCAAACGGCACAAAGAGAGGTAAAGTGAGTGGGAAGGAAGCGCCGACTTGTGATGTTCTCTAATGAAGCACATCACATCACATTTAGCATATCAAAAAAGCCCGGAAAGTGACTAAGAATCACCTTAAGCACTTGCAAACTTTCGCACACAAATGCAACAGTAAAAAAATGCCTGCAGTACGGGGAGCGAGAGCAGGCACCGCTGACATTTAAATACAAACACTCCCAACAGCCGGCATTCACTAAACAAATTCAGAGTATCTGCAGCTTTTAAACCGCCTGTAAAAGAGCGAACTGAATACAAAACACATCTTAGAAAAAACAAGCCAACTACTATCTTTACTTGCATAATAACAACATTGAAACTGAAATCGCAAATAGAGAAGGTAGTGGGCAAACTAGGGCTCGGCAATATGGAGACAATCTAATATCACAATATTTATCATTCAATAATATGATACCGATCATGCAATAATATCGTAGTGTTGACTTGGTGCCCTCACAAAATATTTACACAATGATATTTTTGATAAATAATCATTAGTTTATGAGCATGACTAAGTGTGCACATTCACATATTAGAAGAGTTACTGGTTAGTTCAAAACAGGACATAACTTAAGTTGAATGCAGACTCATAGTGACATGACCATGTAACAGTCTCGCTTCCATCGGATAGTGCTCCAACACATTGTACGTAATAGGCCAAGGGGCGGGACATATCTAATCGGTTGACCAATCACAACAGAGCCGGCCAGCTAACCAATCAGAGCAGACTGGGCTCTGGTTTCAGACAGAGGGTGAAAAGAGGTGCTGCAGCACAGGCAGTGTGAGAGAAATAAAGAGCTTTTTGAACATTAAAGCATGGAGACATTTCTCAAGAGGCACAAAATACAGATATGAACCTGAACATTTGCATAATATGGCCCTTTTAAGTCATTTGTTTTGAAGCCTATCCCTAAGTCAAATTGTTATTTACTGATGAGAAAACTGCCAAATATTTGGTTGATTTAGTCTTCATAGATTTGAGTAGTTGCTGATTTCTCCAGTTTATTAAAAGGTGTAATTGTAATATATTTGGGTTAGTTGGACAAAACAAGCAAATTCAAGACAATGACTCCAACAATATATGTATTGATTAAACACACAAAAAAGGTAATGAAAAGGAGGGAGAGCTAACATCAGTTTAGTGTCTACAATAACTGTGTTCCTTTCACACTAGAAAACCAATCATCTGTGAAACTCTCTAATGTATTATTTCATTTTCAGAGATCCTTGAGAGCCGACAGATGGGTTGCATTGTTTGAAAAATCCCCAAGTGAAATTGACACATAGGTTTCACTTCTCTTATTTTTCATTTCCTCGCTCCTCGGTATCACCGGAGGTTGATTTGTCTGCGCCATCTTGAGTAGCGTCCCAGTGGCCTTATTTTTGCCAGAGGATCGAGGATTGAGGAGCGATAACGGAGGAGCAATAATCGAGGAACTACCAGACCATCCTCCGGTGAAATCCTCATACACCCGCCCCCTTACTGTGTATCGCTCACTGATTGGACGATGCAGCGCATGAACTGATCTGGCTGCTGTCAGACGATCAGCTGTGCGGCGTCATCACAAACGGACGTGGCTTCACGTGACGCTCCGGAGGAAAGGACGTCCCATTGCTCTTAAAACTAATTTCCCTGCTTCTCGTGGTTTCCTTGCATCTCTCCATGCTTCCCTGGTGGGAGGGACTAGTCGCAGGAAAACGACGCAAGTGAGGGACGCAAGGAATCCATTTAACCAGTGGCGTTTTCTCCTGGAGGACAAGGGAAGCCAGGCTTCCCCTGTTTTTTCAGATTGTAGTTATAATTTTAATAAATAAATAAAAACACTTCGTTTAGTTCCGGAAATTCTTTGTTGTGTGTTGCTGCCAGCCCGTCTCTCCCCCATTCTCATTGAGTATTTTACAAAGAGTGAAACAGCGCCCCTCTAGATGTTATGGTGAAACAGTAGATTGCACTCTCTGTTGCGAGAGGAGGCTAGCCGAAATTGGCTTCCCTTGGTGAAAAACAATGGAGGGATTGACCAATCAGATTAGGCTCACGTCATGCCCTTGCCAACCTGTGATTGGTCAGGGCCATGCCAAGGGAAGCCAGAGGCGGCTCACAATCCAATCAAATCGCATCAACTTAGTGTTGCAGTGACACATCCTAAAATCCGGAAGTAAGCTGCGCTCGGTTTCCCTCGACAAAAAAGCAATGGGATTTCTCCATAGGATTTTGGAAAATAGCTCGAAATAAGGTCAGTGGAAAACGAACCTGTTTGATAAATGCACGTTTTGTTCAGTCGGATAATATCCACATGTCTACCCTACTTTTATTATTTTCTAATCATAAATCTAATCGATAGAAGATAGATAGCGTCACTGCATCACTCTCACCGCCGTTAGAAAGTAGCAAGCAACTGAAGCAAGTGTAATTATGGAGGGTGGAGATTTGGAGTATTTAATCAAAAAATAATTGTACTAAACTTCCGCTACAGCAGCAACAACAAATACAATCTGATGACAGGCCAATGCCCAAACTGGAGCTGTGTACAGCGAGGAAAAAAGGAGCGAATCAGACATAAAACGTCTCCTGATTTAGTTTGTGAATGAATGCTTATTAGAGTTTCGGCTGGAGAGTGCGTGCGGACCTGTCGGTTAGATAACAGGCGTGTGTAAGTCCTGCATCTGATACAAATGTGTGTAAAATGATACCGGGTGCAGTAATCACTCATCTGGGAACGTTATTACATTGACCACCACACCCCCGACCCAAAAGAAAGGACGTATTATTGGCTTCCCCTCATTTTTTTCCCACGCCACGCTACTGCATTTAACAGAAGTGAAACGCACCCATTGTCTCCAACAAAGAGATGTTAAATTAGGAAACCAGGATCCAGAACCAGAAAGAACAAAAACACCTTTTAAAACTGAATTTTACAGTTAATACTAAAGCTTTAAACTTAGATAGTTTAAGACTTTTTTGAAGGAGCATGATCAAGACTGAAGCTTAACTTTAAGCAGAAGGCAAATAACCAGTGGCAAGGTAAAGGAAAGGACGTGAGAAAATGCAGAAGAACAACATCAGAGATAAAGAGAAGCTTAAGAGGAATGAGGAGAGACAGAGGTGCGAGGTGAGAGGTGAAAGGCCTCCGCTCAAGACAACCACTGAAATAAACATGACTTAACCTGCCCCACGCTGCAGGACGGAGGTCAGGCTAGCATAGATTTAGTTCACAGAGATATGGCGGAGAGAAAGAGGCATGCAAAATCGAGGAGGGTAAGAGAGAGGGAGATCTGTAGCATATGATTAATCTTGCAGAGCCTTCAGAGAAGAAAGGCAGCAAGAGAGGGGAAAATGCTGAGGAAAGAAGAAGATATGAAAACATCAGTCTGCTACAAATTGGACATCCGGTTTATGAAAGTGCATTGAGAAATAATGGAAATATCCTTTTAAGTTCAGCCCAACTGAGCAGTTTGTTCCTTATTTAATCTGTTTGCTGAGACAAACAAATAAGCATGAAAGTAAAATGACAGGTTATGAATGCAACAGAAGACAAAGAGGAAGAAGGAAGTGTGACAGAGAGATGTAGCTTGAGACAGGAGACGCAGAGAGACAAGAAAGGGCAGATTGCCAATTTAGCTTTCACCGGTAATCATTCCCGCTAAGCCTTTCTTACAGCAGAGCAGGCGAAACATTCTCCTTCCATTTATATTGCTCTCATTTTTTCAGCCCTGGGTAATTCTCGCCATGTTTGCCCCCCCCCCCCCCCCCCACACACACACTTCCTTAGCCCAGCCAATAAGCTACAGAGACTATATCAAGGGCTCTGGCGTGGTGGTGAATATCAACAACTCCACCGATCAATGACAGCCAAACCAAGAGTGTGCGTCTGTGTGTACAGTACACAGGTGAGCCTTTGATACTAGACATCTGGCAGAATTAAAAACAAGATGCATCAGAATATTTCACAATCTGAAGAGATCTGGGGAGATACTCATACAGGCTTGTGAGTTGGAGTTATATCTACAACTTGCACTTAGAAAATGAAAACAAATCTCCCCGAAGGCAACAAGTTAACAATAAGCATAGCACGGACACAATTAAAACACAGAAGAATACAACAACTAAAGTGCATGATCAATCAATAAATAAATAGGATACATGTTTACATCCCTTTGTATTTACGCTCCCGGCTTTGTGTCCTGGCGTTATACCCACACATATATTATTGTCAAATGTATTCATATCCTACGTTAACAAGCCTTTTAGTTCAGAATGATCCATGGCCCATCATTTTGTCTCATATAGGTATGAGACAAAGCTTCCTTTATGTTTTACATTGTTAACCAATCAAAAGACAGTGTAAAGGGAAAGGAGTTGCGACGAACACATACATGTAGGGAATGGTTAACAATTCTACAGTTGTTTTTAGCTTAAATTAGTCTTTAAACCTCTTTAAGCTGGATGTTTTTCTTATTATTATTATTATTATGAGAAACCAACTCTAAGCTGCAGATCACTTAAAGGCAGACAGACAGACGGAGTAAAAGAAAGTCTTAAAACTGTAGCATAGCCTTATCCACGAGTCGATGCACACTCCAATTATTTAAGAGTTAACCTCTTTTAAGGTTCAGCATGAAATTCCTCAACCAAATCTACAATTTTTGTGTATATTTGACCCTGCTTATGACATGGCCAATTACTAAAGGGAAGTAAAGTGTTCACTACTGTTATGTAAAATGTAAGACGACATAAGTTTAACTCATGGATAAATGATTATTGTTAAAATAAGTTGTGTCACCTGCAGAGAATGGGGGTTAGATTAAATGGCCACCTTTTAGCCAATCAGATGAGAGTATTTCCCATATCAGTTACTGAACAGATCTGATAAGGTAACTTCCATCCATCCATCTTCTCCCGCTTATCCGTGGTCGGGTCGCGGGGGTAGCAGTTCCAGCAGAGAGCCCCAAACTTTCTTTTCAGAGCCTTCTATTCCCATAGCACTCAGTAGCAATGATTTTATGTGCTTTTTTAACGATAAAATTGTTACTCTTAGAAACAAAATTAATGACCTCTTGCCTTTGACCAGTATAGTGTTATCAACAGCTCCCGGAAACGTAAGTTCTAATATTACACTAGATAGTAAACTAGAATGCTTTTCAGCCATAAACCTTGAACAATTAAATTCAATGATTCTCTCTTCTAAACCATCAACGTGCATGTTAGACCCAATTCCAACTAAGCTGTTGAAGGAAGTTTTTCCATTAATTAGCACTTATTTATTAAATATTATGAATATGTCTTTATTATCAGGCTATGTTCCACAATCATTCAAAGTAGCAGTGATAAAACCGCTTCTTAAAAAGCACAACCTCGCTCCAGAGGTTTTAGCCAACTATAGACCTATTTCTAATCTTCCGTTCCTCTCAAAAATTCTTGAGAAAGCGGTCGCAAAACAGTTGTGTGATTACTTAAAAAACAATGATTTATTTGAAGCTTTTCAGTCTGGCTTTAGAACACATCATAGCACAGAGACAGCTCTGGTTAAAGTCACAAATGACATTCTAATAGCCTCTGACAAGGGACGTGTCTCTATTCTTGTTTTGCTCGATCTCAGTGCTGCATTTGATACTATCGACCATGATATCTTATTGCAAAGACTAGAGCACTTAGTTGGCATACAGGGAACTGCTTTAGACTGGTTTAGGTCCTATCTATCTGAACGCTCTCAGTTTGTACGTGTCAATGATGAATCTTGCACGCAAACCAAAGTTAGCCATGGAGTGCCACAGGGCTCAGTGCTCGGACCTATTTTGTTCACATTATATATGCTTCCGTTAGGCAATATTATAAGGAATCATTCTGTAAACTTTCATTGTTATGCGGATGATACTCAACTATATTTATCAATCAAGCCTGATGAAATTAATCATCTAAATACAATTCAAGACTGCCTTAAGGACTTAAAAACGTGGATGACCTTAAACTTTTTGATGTTAAACACGACCAAAACTGAAGTTATTGTACTTGGCCCGAAGAATCTACGAAACAAATTATCTAAGGATATACTAACTATGGATGGCATTAATTTGGCCTCCAGTGAGACTGTAAGGAATCTTGGTGTTATATTTGATCAGGATTTATCCTTTAACGCCCACATAAAATCAATTTCAAGGACCCGCCTACTTCCATCTACGTAACATTGCAAAAATCAGGCATATCTTGCCTCAAAACGATGCAGAGAAACTAGTCCATGCATTTGTTACTTCAAGGCTGGATTATTGTAACTCTTTATTATCAGGGTGTACCAAGAAGTCAGTCAAGTCGCTTCAGCTGATTCAAAATGCTGCGGCTCGTGTACTAACCAGAGTTAGGAAAAGGGACCACATTACTCCTGTTCTGGCTGCCTATAGAACACAGGATAGAATTTAAAATTCTTCTTCTCGCCTACAAAGCCCTTAATGGGCAGGCGCCATCTTACCTTAAAGAACTCATTATACCCTACTGTCCTACTAGGGCATTGCGTTCCAAGAATGCAGGGTTGTTGGTTGTTCCTAGAGTCTCTAAAAGTACAATGGGAGCCAGAGCCTTTTCTTATCAAGCTCCACATTTGTGGAATCAGCTTCCAGTTTGTGTTCGGGCGGCAGACACCCTATCCGTTTTTAAGAGTGCGCTTAAGACCTTCCTTTTTGATAAAGCTTATAGTTAGGGCTGATTAGATCCAGCCCCTAGTTTTGCTGATATAGGCTTAGTTTGTCGGGGGACATCTTACTTCTTCCTTCTCTCTGTCTATACCTGTGTACTCTCATGTTCCGATTAACCCAGCTTCCCCAAATGTCTTTCTTTTTGGTGTCTATATATGCCGGGATCCGGAGTCATGGATGATCCTGCGCTCCTCTGTCCTGGATCGCGAGCCCTGGATCTTGAGTCGTGGCTGTGGTCCTGGATCATAGGTCCTGGATGGATATCCTCGTGGATTCATCTTCCTATTATACACACATGCATTTCCAAACATTTGGACTACCTATGTTGCAAATGTATTATCTTTTCAATTTACACACGGCATCTATTGCACGTCTGTCCGTCCTGGGAGAGGGATCCCTCCTCTGTTGCTCTCCCTGAGGTTTCTCCCATTTTTCCCTTTAAACTGTGGGTTTTCTCCGGAAGTTTTTCCTTGTACGATGTGAGGGTCTAAGGACAGAGGGTGTCGTATTGTCATACTGATATTTTGTACAAACTGTAAAGTCCACTGAGACAAATGTAACATTTGTGATATTGGGCTATATAAATAAACATTGATTGATTGATTGATTGATTTTCCCTGGCGACATCAACCAGCTCTGACTGGGGGATCCCAAGGCGCTCCCAGGCCAGTGAAGAGATATAATCCCTCCACCTGGTCCTAGGTCTACCCCTTGGTCTCTTCCCAGCTGGACGTGCCTGGAACACCTCCCTATGGAGGCGCCCAGGTGGCATCCTTACTAGGTGCCCGAACCACCTCAACTGGCTCCTTTCGACGCGAAGGAGGAGCGGTTCAACTCCGAGTCCCTCCCGGATGACCGAACTTCTCACCTTATCCCTAAGGGAGACACCAGCCACCCTGCGGAGAAAACCCATCTCGGCCGCTTGTATCCGCGATCTCGTTCTTTCGGTCATGACCCATCCTTCATGACCATAGGTGAGGGTAGGAACGAAAATGGCCCGGTAGACAGAGATTTGCCTTCTGGCTCAGCTCCCTTTTCGTCACAACGGTGCGGTAAAGCGACTGCAGTACCGCTCCCACTGCTCCGATTCTCCGGCCCATCTCATAAGGTAACTTTAAATCAGTAATTCTTAGCTAACTAGGCCATCAAAATTGATTTCTTTATTTCTAAAATTCTAGAAAACGGTTTCAAAGTTTCTCAAAAGATTTAGGAGAAGATCAAAAAGAGAGGAAATCCAAGTGAGAGGGGTTAGGAGAGGAGATTATGGCAGCAAGAGAGGAGAAACAGAGTGTCAGGAGGTGGATGGAGGATGCTTGAGGAGGAGAATACCTGGAAAAGGAGAGCACAGGTGATGAATGGCAAATAAATGGAGGATAGGAGGGCAATGATGAGGAGGAGGTAAGGTGAGCGAAAAGGAGGAGAATAGCAAAGAGAAGGAGGGGAGAAGAGTTGCATGCCAAGTAGATGAGAAGAGAGGATGAATGCTGAATAGAGGGTAGGAGGCAGAGGAGCGAAGGTGAGGAGTGACATGAAGAGGAGGGAGAGGTGATGAATGGAATATATAAAGGCTGAAAAAACAACAAGGATGAATAAAAGGGGCAAAAATAGGAAATGAGGAGAGGAGATGGGGGCAGTGTTTACGAGGAGAGGAGTGATTACCCCAAACAAGCCTGTGGCATTACAGTCATTTGCTTTGTGCTCTGTTGCCCATATATGGTCATGGAATGTGTGAATGCAGCTTCTGCGGAAACCTGCATTGATCTGAGGCCACTGCAGTTGGTAGACAACAACACACAAACATCAAGGCACACACTGGTGGTCAAAACAAGGACTGACAGGAAAACTGACAGAAGCAACTGAGCTCACATGGAGAAAGCAAGCATAAACACTCATGAGACAACAAATGCACAAGAGGAGTTAGCTGCATAGTTACATTTGAAACTTTTTTGATATTTTATTTAAAGCGCTTCACTCAAACTGCAGAAATATTTTCCCTACGTCTTCACTGACATCCACCTCCAAAGGAAATGGAAACCTCAATGAAAAACCTTGAAAAAAAGCCAACTAAGAAGTATTTCAAATCTCAGGTGGTGAGCAGATAATCTTCTGTCGACATATACGGAGATGACCCACTTTCCCACAACACAAGAAACAAGAGTTGTGGAAATCACAGGCATGCATATACAAGCATGATGGGGAGGAATCTTTAGATCATTTGGAATGAAATCAATCAATCTGGGCGTGGGCATGTGTACTTGTGTGTCCACTGTTCACATCTGTTCCTGTGTGTGTTTTGGAGACAGTTTTGATTAATGGGACGGGTGGTTAATCGACTTTGACTGGCTTTAATCTCACTGCAGTGTGAGCTTCTTCTTTTTTTTTGTAATAACACACAATCATTTATTGGATTAGTTACCAACTGCCGCCTGTCCCATCTTGTTTAATTTCTCCCTTCTTGTCCTGCCTTGTTCTAAACTTGGCACCGGGGTAATTAATTTACGAATGCCATTGTGAATGCTTCCTTTCATTTTCCAGCGACCTGTTCGCTCCAGGGCGACTATAGCGGTTCCTTTTCCTGAGCGTGCGTGTGTGTGTGTGTGTGCGTGCGTGCGTGTGGCATGAAACAGATGGGGGGGGGTTTAAATCTGAAGCTATGCAACTGTGTAATGCCGGTCCAGTGATGATTGGCCGAGCAAGTCCTGACATTCCAATGAAGGTCAAATGAGCTTGATGCCAAAACATAAAAAAATCTGTGCGATCGTGTCTGATTTAATTAGCGATCTGTGGCGACACATGTCAGCGGCCATCACTCGTGTGTGTATTGAAGTCTGGACAGCAGTGTGTCTACACTTGTCTCTATTATCACCGGTGATAAAAACTGATTAAAGCTCTTATTAATCCATCTGTGGTCGTATATTTGAAAATGACGCCCCTCCACATAGTGTGTGTTACTCTGTGCAGATGATACCAGAGGTGGCAGGGCTGACACATCTGTGGGACAATAATCGTGCCAATAAAAGAAGTAGCCTGCCAGCAAAATGAGAAAAAAAAGGAATTCATATCATTCACCCATCATTTTCCCCGGCAACAAGACAGCTGTGGCTGCATAGCTCCCCTGCCTGTTTTTTAAGAGCCTATTTTATGGATTTCTTTTTTAAACTTTATTAGAGAGTAATGAAATACAAAGAGCCAAAAGATGTGCAAAGGGACTCAGGACGACGTGAGGTAAAAGCCAGAGTTGAACTGGGATTGTGACAGCTACGCATCATAAAATAACCATCAGGACGCCACGCTGTGAACCAGAGAATATTACAAATATTTGCTTGATAAAAAGAACTTTGAGGAATCAAATAGTTGCAAAGTCATTCCGACTATATTCATTGGTATAGATTTTTTTAGAACACGTTTGTAAGGCAACAATCTAAGACACTATCAAACATATGGATTTCAGAAATCTAGCTTGTTTTTTGTGACTTTCTCAGAAAAATATTAAAAGAATTCATGTTATTCAATATCAGTATCAAAATGTGATTGCATTTGTACACTCAGATCTTATGCACAACTTACTGCTAGCACGCCTTTATTAGCAGGTACACAGGCGTTGATTGTTTCAGAAGTCACTAAGTCTCATTCTATCATCCAACACTGCAAACACATATAGTGAGACACACAGGTTCTGGCGGATGTTGAGATACACATATCCTGCCAACGGTCCACACTCCTCTGCCAGCAGAAAGAATAAAGACAGGAATTGTGAGAGATGACATGGGAAAAGACTTTGTGTTTTCTGCAAGAAGAGTGTGTGACTAGTAGCTGTCAGGGGGGCTGCCATTGAGTGTTTCCACCAGACTGAGGTGACTAGCATGAATCTGTGCGTGAATTGCAATACTCCATGTGTGTGTGGAGTAGAATCAGGGTGCTGAACGGGCATCACAGGGGATCGCTGTGTGTGAAGGAAAATCCACATGTATGACCTCTTTCCATCAGCCTCTCTAAACGCACAGGCGGTCACACCGAGAATAAAACATGAGCAAAGGAGAGCGACGGGGAGAAGAAGGGGGGGGGAAGGTTAGGTCCCTCACACTCCTCTCTTCCGACACATTTAAATCCTCACAGTCGTCTCAGGAAGAAAGGGGCCAGTGCACCGACACTCGACGAGGGTTTTCACAGCGCACTAACCTCCAGTTTCGTTTAAGGCAGGCAAAAAAATCAAGAAGAGCAGCAACAGAATGACAGTTAAGCCAGACCCGTCACGTCAAACAGAGTGAACCCAGAGCCAGGAAGTGCGAAATGTCTCTCCCTCTGCGCCGCCTGGCTGCATCCAGAGCCACACACATACTGCTCTAATTGGCATTTAACCCATCGTGTCCGTTGCACATTTAGTTCTAACAAGCAATTACATAATGCGCACTATCATCTCAAACCAACTGAGTTGTAATGGAGCAATGATTAGCTCAGTGATGTGATTGCCTTATGTGCTTGCCAGTTCAATCAGAAAGGATCAACAGGAAAGTTAGTATCCAATGCATTCAGATTTTCAGCATAAAATCCAGAGAGATAACAAAGTTTTATAACTACATGGTTCTAAATTGTGAATGTTTGGTATGCAAATGTATGGCAGTATTGCTAATAAGTCACATTGTACTGTCGTAGTGATTGCTTTGTTAGAGCCAATTGCAAGGTAAGTGTAATTTAATGTGCTAAATACCATCTGTGCTAATGTATGGCGCTACATTTTGAAACAAAACAAAAACACATCTTCTCCATTTTCCTTGGAAGGACACAAAAACTATCCCACTGCTTTGATTCTGGAGCAGAATTTAGGACTCCAGCCATGGCACACAATCCTGTGTAAACCAAAGCTCCCATGGTGCATGATGGGAATGTGCCAACATTAGAAGACTGAGGAAGAACCAGTATGTCAATTCAGAGGAATATACTTGTGGTACTTTAGTCCATCAAATTGAAAAAGTACCAATAATTGTCTTTAATACCATCGTATTAGCACTCTTGCTTTCAATTCATGTTAGCTTTGTTTCTCAGTCTTTAAATGTGCATGAGATAGTTAACCTAGAGCCCCCCCTCTTCTTTGAGTTGGCTGCAGAAAACCTCGGATTCCCATCTCTTTTGTCAAGAAGAAAACGAAAGCAAGCCACAAAGAACAAACAACCACCAAACACAGATGCTGTGAAAATCATTATTTGGATTTCTTTGTGGCTTCCTGCATTAGAAGGTTTCTGTTCGGCAGCCAAACCTCAGAAATGGTTGCTTCGTTAAATCTACAAATATGGACAACATCTCTGAGCAGTCCCCGCTGGCTACTGCAGGTGACGGGTACAACAAAAATAATGGCTAAAGGTTCACTGTGATACCGGTGCAATCTCAGGCCAGTTTCAATCATCTGCACATTGATTTTTGTACTGTAAGAAAAATTGAAAGAAAACCAATATCTGCCTGGAAGATTTGAAAATCCTTTTAAAAAAGGCATGGCAAGCTTTGGAAAGTCCATAAAACATTATAGTTGTTATGATAATACAGTATTGGAAATGCCTCCAATACATCTTAAAATGCAAGATAAGGTATTCATGAATATGCGAGATACGCACCAATTTAAAAACTCGTTACCATGTCATTTATCAGCTCATTTACGCTACACATGAACAACAACGCGTGTCACTCGCTTCCAAATTCATACATCTTGCATGATCCGTAATGCACATGCAAAGACATTAAGAAAAAGAAGCAAGATTTTGTATCAGCTCTATAAAATGGGATATTTGAAGATGTATTACAAATAACCAGTGTGGTCTTTATACTTTTTTTTTTTAACCTAAGTTCACTCAAAATTCTACTTCAATTTTTATGACATTTTACATTAATTTCAGTATGTAAAATGTTCAATCTGGATTATTTTGATATAAATAATAAGCATATTTTGTTTTATTTAAAATGGTGCCAGCCTTTGAATGAAGACATTTGGAGCGAAATTATGTGATTCACATGACCGGCGCTGAAGTCATCACTCAATGACTTTGGCTGTATGTTGACTTTGTTTATTTAAGCTCATCTTAAGCTTTAAGCTATGTGACAAACATCCTTTTTTTGCCATCCCTCTTCCCATCCTCCGTCACTTTGGCCAGAGTTTTACGCTGTTGACAACTGTGAGGTGAGAGTGATGTTCCAAACCAGCTCATTAACACACTCCCCTTCAAACTGCCTTTCATACCCAAAAAAGCCTGATTAAATTCCAACGCTATTCAACTTTCCAGTTCAGACGCAATGGCTTTGTACATGAGCAGTCAGAAACCTAGACGCTTATCGCAGAGACACCCACAGAGTAGAGAGAAAACAGCATGCTGGGAGGAGAAGAGAACAGACATGAAAGAGCAGCGCACATCTCATTAGCACCCTTCTCTTTCTGTCCAGCCCTTCTCTGGGCAGCCAGCCTGCCACCCATCAGGACGCTCGTGTGTTGGAAACCAGAGTAGAAGCATTTCACTTACATCCTCAGATGCATCCCTGCGGATTAAGAAATCATCCTCACATTTCAAAAAGCTCAACGTCTGGAAATAGACTCTGGGGTGTGGGGGCGGATGGGTCAGAGGCACAGAAACTGTTTTCTATTTCTCGATCCCAACTTCTTAGTTAATAGAGTTTTCTGAGGTAAGCACAAACACTAAAGGGAGGAGGGGGGATTGCAGCTGGCTCAGTGAAATTCGCCTTAGCTGTGGCCTAACTGGGGCATCTTATACTATGGTGTTTTTGACCGGGAGTAACTTTCCGGTAGTAAAACAAGATTGTTATTATACTTTTTGGCGTAAACATAGCTTTTTCTATGGATTTTGCTTCACCAAAAACACAGCTTTGATAAAACTCCAGTAGGGGTAAAGATTTTCAGAAACCTTTAGCGTTGTTGTGGAAACGGGAAGTTTTTGGCTTCTGACGTGTAGGCCGTTATGTTCTATTTGAGGTGTCACCAATGACGAGAATTTGAGCTAATTTGAGAGTTTAACATTCGGCTAATAAACCTGGACTGAGAAGTAGAGACTGACTCCAAGATAACATCTCATTGTGAATTAAATGATCTGTTATTCAAAAAACGGTAACACAGAGTTTTTTAACACTACTGGCACAATATAAATCTTAAATTCTAAAACATTGAAGACAAAACGTTTTATGAGGAAAGAAATGTATTCAACACATTATTCTGACCTATAGGACACACACAAAGCCTTCAGGTGAGAACACTAAACACCTCCAAATCTCCAAGGGCCCCATTAAAAGGTGGGGTAGGTAATTTTGGAGAAGCCAGCTCGAGTGCGCTAGAATTTGAAAATACACAGCCGGATGATTGGTCATGCTTTTTACAGCGCTACAGCCAGGGGCGGACTGGGACTACAAATCAGCCCGGGACTCTCAACCGGCCCACTTCGGTGCCGCAAGTAATTACCGCTAGTAAATTGTCAACGGGGGGGGGCTAGTGACTTATCCGACCGGCCCACTTCAGTACCGGGATTCGTCCCGAACGTCCCGATGGCCAGTCCTATTTGTACAGATGACATTTTTTGTATGGATTTTTTTGTCAAAGCACTTCAGATATTCATTGCTATCGGGATATTAAGAGCATTCCATGGAATATAACAAAAAGTGTATCTCGAGCCGGTTTCTGAAACTTACCTACCCCACCTTTAATTAACAAATAGTTCGACAAGTTCAACTGTTGTATTTTGTTTGCACAATTACTAAACTCTACAGCAGGTAAACCGTGATATTACAAAAAGTTATAATAATATTTTTTTCATTTCATATTCAAATTCCAAGCCCTTGATAGAAACAGGGTAAACCCTCTGGACCTGTTTAGGGTCTGCGCTGCCTTTCACTTCTTAGTGCATGCTGGGATATGCTCGAGCCCCGCAGCCCTGAGCAGGATAAGCGGTTTAAAAAAATGGATGGATGGATATTCCAATTTCAATGTGGCAAGCCGATTAGCAGATTATTGCCTTAATTACCAGGCTAATAAAAATACGGTTACTCCTTTTGTACGCCAGCTACAGTAATTCATTGTCTCCCACCTCATTTAAGATTATTTGTCATCCATAGCTTTAATATACAGTGTTGTTTTCAGTTTAAGCCCTTTAGTTATTGTTCTCCAATAATAATTTTCTGAACTGGTAAATGTGATGAAAGTAAGTTCAGGAAGTGACATTCCATTAACTTTTAATATACAAATAAAAAATGCTGAAGATACCACCCCATGGTAGGAGACTGTTGTGTTCACATCAATAATGATTGGTGATAAAACGTTAAATTAGATGTTTCCCTAATGTACATTTTTACATTTTTAAAATGCCGGCTAAATTATCTGGCCGGAGAATTGACATCTGTTTCTTGTTGCTTCCGCCTGCCAGCTACATTCTCCTGATGCGAATTGAAAAATCCCCTCCCGGAAGGACAAATGTTTTCTGCTCCATCATGTTTTTTCTTCTGTAGCATTAATGGACTAGGCCAAAGCAGCCTTTCCAACTGTGTTGCAGAATGACGATAAAAGATCCATGAATCCTCAAATTGAATCCCTTCAACCAGACCATTCCTTGTAAGTTTAAACTGCAAAAGGCTGTAAAATATAATCTTTTTAGGCATTTCCTCCCAAGGGTGGAGCAAAAAGTGCAGCTGCGGTTCACAAGTCTGGTGGAAGGACAGTGAAATTAATTTCTGAGCCACTAAAGAGAACTTTGTCATTAATGATTTATTGGGTGAGCTATTTAATTCCACTTGGCTTTGATCCATTTCCAATAATTATGTGGTAGCTCAAGAGAAGGGAAGAGAGAAAGAGAAGCTTAAAGGGGATAGATGACATAGATAAGGGGGAGAAAACATGGTTTGGTTTGAGCAGGCGGTTGGAGCGGAGTGTGTGTGCATGTTTGTGTGTGTAGATCGTTTTCTGTCTGTCACAGCAGCTCACATCCTCACCCATCACACGGTCCACAGTGGCTTTCTCACTGCAGCTAACAGAGGGAGATTGTCATGAGCGCACAAACACACACAGGCCAGTGCTGCACAATGGTGTGTGTATGACTGAAAGTGCTCTATCCCCATACTGTTCCTCAGTCCAAGAATCTAAATCATGTTAATCAATGAACACAGACTTTTGTTTTGGTAACATTTGTGCAAGCTCATATGGCTGCCACATTTACCCTGGCCCTCGTGGTGCAGACAACTACACGCAGCGGTTACAAGGATGACAGATGTTCCGTGGTAGCTGTTTACAAGCAGTTGCCTCACTAATCCGTTTTTGCACTTTCATTTGGTTTAATTGAGGGGGACTTGGACTGGATTCTCTCTTGCAAAACAAGAAAGAGCCAACGATACGTCTGGCTGAATGACAGGTAATGTACGCATCAAAGCAGCAGGGAGGAGAAATAATGAAGTGCGCTCTGAGAAGATGGCCCATGGGAGCTATAGTAAAGCACCAGGCAATATCTCAAGTCATTTGACAATGCTATACTCCTTAAGGAGAAAATAGCTAATTCTGCCTTTGAAATAATTCTGTAATGCTATCATGCAAATGAAAAAGTCCATCAATGGGTGCCAAAAGACTGGATGTCTATAATATTTAATAATAGTGTCTGACTGGGAAACATCAATCATTTTTGTCAAAAAATCTCAATTTTGGATTCACGGTTGAAATCTACTCCATGGATTGTGTGAATAAAGAGTTGAGCCCCCCCATCTTTCAATTAGAAAGTGAGTTATTTAGTGAAGAATTGTAATGTCAAGATAGGGAAGGGGGGGAAAAACACATTGGTGCAGCTGTCACAGTGAATCTCTCAATCAACAACAGAATTAGTTAAGGATACGCAAGCATTTAAATCAGGTTTAACGAGGGAGGGGGGGCAACCTGTCCCTACATCTGTGTTTGTGTACTGTTTGGGTATGGGCTAACAAATCAAAACGGGATGACTCACTTAACATTTAGAATATTGGAATTGTATAAAAAAAAATAGATTTGAATGGTGTTATGACCCCGGCTGAGAAAACACAACACATTTTTTCCATGCACATAACTCATTTGAGTTTACTGTCTTGCTGATAGATTGTATCTAAGAAACAGCCTCAATAATGTGCATAGCTTGGCCTGCAGATTACGGCAACAACGTAATAGTGAAAGGCTTTTTCAAATGTCGGAATAGAGAACGTTTTTTTCGCTCTCTTCCATTTCTCTGCTGTAGTAAAAACATTTGTTGCCATGTATTCTTCTTCAGAAAAGCAAAGACAGTTTGTTGTGTCAATGCTTTGGTTTTATTTTGAAGTATGAGTTGTGTTAATCTTCCAAAGTCGAGTGTTTTCATTTCCATCCACAAATTCAGTGGACCAGACATATATATTGATGTGACAAAATGAAGAAACCCATGCCCCGTTTGTTAATATCAAATGTAGACACGACTTTCTCGCCAGTCTGTTTCCTGTCAGTCACCTGACAGCCGTAGGAAGACATACAATTCTCTGGCAAGAAAATAAATCTCTAAACAACATGCAGCCTGACAAAACTAATTGTCACATCCATGTCTTTTATTTTCTTCTTTTTTACATGTGGCTGCTTTGTTTGCCTGGACAGCCGTTGATATCAAGCCAGGTTTGAAATAACAGCAGAGCCTATACCTGACAAAATGACAAAGAATTATCTAATTACACATGGCAAGCATTGCAGAATGATGGGTGGAAACGTACACAAGACAGAGGCAGCAGCAAATGGACTGTAACTCTAAATGACACCGGTATTCTCTTCTAATGTGCGTGTGACTCGCATTGAAATGTGCTGCGATGTGAACAGTAGTCGCTTGTGGACGGGGTAGGGAGAAGAGATGTTAGCTTGCATTATGCAAATGGCGAACAACAGTGTCAGAGCGGATGCAGTTGATCAGGACGATTGCCATCGATACACACATTGCCTATAGGTGCGTGTACTCAGAGGCAAGGCAGTCAATTTAGACGATGATATTGAAGAAGCCAAGGACGCTAAGAGAGGTGAGAGGAGAGCGGGGCTGTTGGCCTTGTGCAAAAATCCTTAGTCTTTAGCCCCGTTTCATTTGAACATTTCATCAATACAGGCAGAGCTCCTCTCTCTCTCTCTGCTGGCTGGTGATCTGCTGACCTCCACAACTTGTTGCTAACACTCTCCAGGCTTCCCAGAGCCGGACAGTTATTTATGAACGGGGCAGCAGAGATAAATCGATGCTCCCTCTCTATTCCTTCCCATTTCCATTTGCATTACTTGAGTGAGGTGTTGAGTTTCTTCTTCCAATCTAAAAAAGACATTACACTGCTTTCCTGTCCATGCTTTGTTTCCTTTTTGTTATGAAATTCAGATAATGTAGAGCTGGAATTACTTTGGTGGTTAAAATAAAAGGCCAATAAGCTGTCGTCATAAAAGTTATACGCTGCTATAAATAAGTTATTATCTTGCATGGGTCTGAGTATTGACTGCTAAAGATTTAGAAAGAAAATGGGTGAAGGGATAATAATCCAGGAACAGTTTGAAGACAATTGACAATGGCTTGGCCTTTGTAGTGCTGGCACTTGAACAAGGGCAGTAAATTGACTTTTCTTTTTTGTTCTGGCTTCTGTGACCTGACATCCTCAGCAATGGAATAGCTTTCACTTTCAAACCAATCACTTCAACCAGAGGACGATGTGACCAGAACTGAAAGTAACAAATGTAGAGCAAAGTGCTGACGATATTTAGGAGTCCTTAGAAAATACAGTGTTTTGTATCTGCAATCACGTTTTGCTCTGATCATAGAAACAAAAAGGTGTGCCAATAACAGGAAACAAAAACATGGGTGAAGCAGGGACTTTCCAAGCTCAAACTGAGGTTGATGACATTTTGAGCCTGGTTTTATTTTCAGGAATAAGAGAATATCTTTAAGCATATGCCTGAGTAGATGTTTCGGCCCCAGCTAGGTATAGAAAGCACCAGCTTTGACTAAGATGTGAAATATCCTATAACTAAAGCAGTTTAAACTAATTTGGTATTAAAATGTGCTTACATTTAAACAGGCAAAGAATGAGGTAACAAAGAAAATAATGACCATTTCATATGTTTAGCAATTTCCATAAAAATGTCACCCTTCAAAAAGTAATAAAATAGGAATAACATTAACTGTCTAACTGCGTAATCCAATAGCACAGCATTGCACTTAATCCGACCTTCGTTTACAACACAAATCATATTCAGTTTTTATGCATTTAATGTCGCTGCAGAGGCTGTACATAGTGATGGTGTTTAATTGAAATATATGTCTAATGTTATCTTATATAATGAAAAAGGATTATGTTAATCTGTTGATTATACAAGAATTATCCGCAGCCTGAAATGAGTAGTGCTGTGACCGCTTCTTGTTAGTAATGCCAATGATACTTGTAATAGCCGGCTCTAATTACCTTGTATATCAACCTGTATCATTATCTTTTAGCCTAGCGCCTAGTGTGATTTCCACTGCAGTTTGCATTAAATCTCTTTAAACAAGTTTTATTATAGTCAAATGTTGGTATATGCACCACAGGGTTTAAGCAAAGCTGTCACCTTAGATTCCCTCTGTAGTAAAAAATCTCCGGCTAAAGGCTCCGTAATGATGCCAGTGAAGCAAACAACGTTACTGCAGTCATTAATTGCCCACACGGGTACAAATGGGGAAATGTCACAAAGTCCCTTTACAGCCTGACCGGCTGCTGCTCTCGCACCGACGGGTTGAGCAATCTCAGATTTGTCACCAGCGAACTACATCAGGAGAGGAAACAGTGAGTGAGCAGGAGAGGATGGAGGCTCACTGTGAGCTGTGGAAGGGGCATGCTCAGGACAGACTGGGAGACAGAGCAGAGGCGCTTGTCTAAACATTTTTGCACATTTGAATTCCCTCCCTCCCTTTCTGTCTCTAACCCCCAATAGCTCCCTCTCTTTCTAAACAATGAGGCCTAGAAGAACTGAGAGCGGCGGGGTGGACGAAGGGAGGAGGAGAAAGGAGGGGAGGGGGGGTTACTGGCACCCTTTTTAATTCCACCAAAAGCTGTTCCAACAAAAGGGCCCTCACTCGGGAGCCGCCATGAAGCGGCAGCCAGCCAGGCCCGGCTGAAAATAGGGTCGTGAGCAAGAGAATGAGAGGGCGAGAGAATGAGAGGGAGAGAGAATGAGAGGGCGAGAGAATGAGAGGGAGAGAGAATGAGAGGGCGAGAGAATGGGTGAATAAAAGAATGTGAAAATGAGAGACTGAGACGGGTATGAAAGGCTGGCTGGAAGTTTTCTTAACTCTGCATGGTGGTATGAGTCAAACCAGGGAGGGCGGTCACATTCATCAAGTGTGTGTGGAAAAGCGTGTGCATTTGTGAGGGATTTTGCAAAAGGTATTCATGACGCAGTAAGCACGGACTGGACCCTGAGAAGTTGAAAACCTTCCTCCGAACATCCTTGGTTCAGCTCCATTGTGATTCATAGACCTGTTCCTGTTGCTACGCTCTGCCATCCCTCTTCACACCAACACCTGTTGGGGTAGAATCACTAAGGAAGTCAAGGTGTTAGCCATGATACGGTTTATTTAAGGAAATGTGATCTGGAATTTGCTAAGTAACCGCTTTCCTTAGAAGTGGAATGAAAAAAAAAGCGCTGACCAAGTGCACACACATGCTTGCTGGGTCTTGGCAGGCAGAGTGATGGACTCTCAGCAAGCTGGACTGATGGAGCTTCTGACAGCAACCCCGGAGTCTAACCTCTTCCTCCTAATTACATCTAGTTTCTTTAAAAGGTCCACACAAAGGCATAAACACATGGCTGCACAACAAAGGGATGAGAATGTGTCTCATCCACAAAGCTGTATCCATGACGACCTGCTCCCAATCTCTGAATGTGCCCTACCGAACCAACCTCTACTTCTGTCCGTAAACGCTGCACTGAGGAATTTGGAAGGTAGGACCTCTACACTACTTCTTTTGATGTACATTTAAAAACAAGCAAACAGCCTTATGCAAGACGCTGCAACACAAAGTTAATCCATCGTTCGTCATCCAGCAAAGTATTCCGGGAAAGTCATTAACATTTGAATCCTTGATCAATAAAACCAGAGGCGGAAGAGACAAACAGATCGCAACACACAATGTGATGCAACACCGTGTTAGCGCCTGTCCATGAATCCGTGAGAAGGCTGTAATTAATGGGGAAATTAGCAGGACTTTATACTGTGCTTTTCGGGGTGAGAATCCCAGACAAACACATTGGCCCAAACACTAACAGCTCCTGGCATTACCATGCTCTTTGCGCTGGTGTGAGTCATTAATAAGCTCTCAATGAGCATCAACGGTCCGGTCTTGAGGGGATGATTATCACCCCATGCCTCACCAGGAAGCGCCATTGACATTTAAGAGTGGGGCCAACGTGCCTGAAACTGCATGTCACTTCAGGTCCTCTGTGACAGCAGTTTGTTTTCTTAATATGGTGGGTTAAGATTAAAAGGCTTAAACAAGATTTCATTAAAAAGTGATCATCATCATTCAGCATGGATGACTAATTGTGGCCTTGTTTTTCTTATCTGATAAACAGTCCTGTTTATCGTATACTGCTTGCCGGTGACTTTGATTTCACATCTTTAAAGCGCTCTATAGAGAGACGTCTCACAAACACAGATTGCAAAGTTACTTATAATCAATCCCACAACCAAAACAAAAACAATTTATATGCTAAAAACACATTACATATCTCACCCAGCTGCTTAACACAGTCATTGACATTGCAACCAAGAGATAATACCTCTCTAGGCAACAATGTCAACCCCTCCCTCCACCCTCTCCACCCTCACAAGGGCTCCTCTCCTGAGACTAACTCCTTGACATTTAGCCTTTCTGCCTTCAGCCACTACGAGGCAGGGACCTCTGTGCCGCAAACTGTTTTGAAAAGATAGTGAAGGCTCCAAATCATTTACAATCTGAGGTTCATGTGACTGCACGGGGTTAATATAAGATTTATGTAAAGTGAAAAGAAAATCTGTTTTTGAAATTGAGAAAATGTGCTTTTCAAACGGCCCCTTGCTTTTGGAATAATATGATATTTTTGTTGAGCCTTCAGGCTTCTTCCTATTATTAATCAACTAAAACATACTGCCAAGAGAAACCTTTTAATAATTCTTGCCTCAAAAGCAACAACTGCCTTCTTTGGCTTCTCTTACAGATTAATCTTTTGAACTCAAACGTGTTGTTGTGTAAGCTATGTCACTACAGCAGTGCAATAAGACATGCAGGGTTTCCTATAGGGCTGCTCGATTATGGCAAAAATCATAATCTCGATTATTTGGGTCAATAATTGATATCACGATTATTAAAAACGATTATCCATTTACTTTGAAAACATCCATTTATTGAAAAAAAATGGAACAATATGTTTTTAACAGTTGATTACTCTGAACTGTAAGTATCATTTAATTGAAAACCCAATAGAAAAATGTATTGGGGAAATACATTTAAAAAACAAAAAAATTGTTTTAATTCGATGTTGTTTTCATAATCGTTGCAAGCCAAAATCGTAATTGCGATTAAAATACGATTAATTGAGCAGCCCTAGATTCCTATTTAAAATGCCATACATGATACACCAGTGGATATGTGTTACTTCTAAAGCAGGAGGTTGTGAAGAGTTTCATGCTCAAACTTAAGCAGGCCAATGATTTCATCCAAGGATTTTTCATCTCAAACTTCACCTGCACTGCTTCACAAGCACTATAGATCCTAACATGGATCCATATCGGTGCTACAGCACTACACAAATATGCAAACAACAAACAGAATCATGGTTAAATGATGAGTCATTAATAAGAGCTCTCCATAATCATGCTGCACCGCTCTGAGGGTGATAATCATCGGCCGCCTGCTCTCCATGTGATAAGCTAATCAGCCCTTCGTCTGCACCGAGCCGTCGAGGAGACTCATCATCATTGACATTTCTGCACAGAATCGGGCCTGTAGAGACGAGTGCAGGAGGGGAGGTGAAGAGGGGGGGGGGGGGGGGGGGGACACCTGAAGTGACTTAATTATCATTGCTGTGGAATGATATCCTTTCGACTCTACTTTGCCTGTTTTACTGAAGGTTAACATTGTTCTTGGAACTTCCCGGTTAAAGTTTCACTTACCCCTTTTTCAGAACGCTCATTTGTTTCTACCAGCGACACACAGAGATCATCCATCCACACAACCCAGCCAAGAACTGTCTCTTCAAAAGAAATGTGTTGTATGCTGGGACCATATGGAAAGTTCAAGCTTATACTTTTACATTCAGTTTCAGTGGCTTAGCAGCTGGATTGTGATCGTCGAGGTTTTTCCATCGAGAAGACAGTTATGTTGTTTGCACGTTGAAATTAATTCATAACCTGTGGGGATACTGCCATGATAATCTGACAGCTTTTTCACAATACAACCCTGATGTAGCAGAGTCTCAGCTAAGAATCTGTCAGCCTCACACCAGCCAAACCTGCGCTGCATGGCTTACAGCACAGGGCTCTCTAGCACCGCAGTTCAGCAATGCACAAGGAGAAATAATTAAAAAGCTCATTCTAATCAGGGTTCAATCTTCGCCCTGCCTTGTACACTTAGTCAGAATCACGGTTTGCGTTGTCACCTATTATGCAACAGATGCTTCAGCAAAATGCAAAGCTAGCACTCCGCAGCTCTAGGCCTTGAAATACCTTGCCCTCCGTTTGCTTTGATCTCAAAGGCAAGTCTCCCAAGGCGTGTCAACCTATGGTGTCAACGCACAACACGAAACATCTTCCAGCTCCATAATGACCCGTCTTCTTGCTCCATGGTTGGAGATTTTGGGACATATCTGACAGAAGATTCCAGTTACACCCAGGTGAAAACAACAGGCTGACAGATTCCTGCTGACAGAGCAGGTTCACAGATATGTAATGCCCATCACTTTTGCCTGACTGCCGGCTGTTGTGAATTTTGTAGCTGGCCTCAGATTGGGAAAAAAAAAAAGTTCGAGAATAGTTTCTGTTGGGAGTGTGAGCATGTCTGTGTTACTCAGCAGAACCTTGAGTGATGCCATCGTTGGTTGCAGTTATTGTTATCTCTTAAATGTTCTTATTGGGGCATAAAGTGTTGCTATGGCAATCATTAGAAGGTTAATTGATACGTTTTCTTGTTTATTGTAGGATATATCCTCAATCCTCTTATCTGCATTAGTGAGTTCAAAGTAGGGTTATTTATGGTAATGATGGTGATTTATTGATTACCAATAGAATTGATACCTTTTAAACTTGATTTAAATCACAACAAGCCTAGAATTATTTGTGTACATTCGCTGTGTTGCTCAAAATAAGTTTTCTGGCATGAATGTTAGATTTGTATCTCTTAACGCAATATAATATTCATACAGTGTCTTGCATTGCTCTTGCATCACTTAGTTGACAGTAAGTTTACATCAGGTCGATGCTATCAGCCAAAGCTATCTCAATCGGATAAATCTGCAACCGTGTGCATCGGCAGACATGTAAATGCAGTGAAGAAAAGTTGATTTTGAGCCTTGTTTTTCTGAATTCCAGCTTTAAAATGTTTTTTAAAAGCATGATGTTTAATAGTGTTACATTGTACAGTTTACGTGTTGAGAAGGCCCATCGTATTTTACTGTTTTTATTATAGTGACAACTTTAAAAGCACCTGTCTCAAGCACATCCTGTGTTGATGTTAATTGTTAATGTATAGAGAACGTCACTGAATTTAATATTGTTAAAACTTACTTTCCAGATTGTATGTGGATAAGGCTGTATAAGTGTGTCCTTTGTTACAGTTTTTATTACAGTCTTTATGTAAATACTGTGGTTTCTGAGATGAATCATTGACATTTTGATTGCAATGCTGTTTTTCCATCACATCTTACTTTATTGTAGGGTTACTGAAGTGGATATCCATTAAGGGCTCTCAACACTCATTGTTGAAGGGCCACCTGACGAGCAGGGGCCGAGTATTTAAAAAAAAAATCTCCCATCGCCACCCTGTTGCTCTGCACAATGAAGACCCATTTCTGCCATTATTCTGATGGTTAGATGTTAGTTAGACACGCGGTTGTGAGCGCCCGGAACACTTTCCAACAGGTAAACACAGATTACAGGTCGGCCGTGTTGGAAGGGTTTGTAGAGGCTCAGAGGGGATTAGGTTTCCCGAACAGTCACCTGCCGTCTGAAGCTGCGAGGAATTAGGACAAAAAAACACAGGCGGAGCCACACCTCGCCTATACTGAAACCCCACACTCAGATTCCGGCAGTGTGTTTCGACAATAAACTTTTACAACACGGTCACACGGTCCACCAAAACAGCTGCAAAGGAGAGTGGACGCGGATGTGACACATGCAGCGGCGCGCCTGAAAGGGCTGCCCGTCTCTCAGGGCGCACAGTGCGGGGACAGGACGGACACTGGAGGGGTGACTCAAACACAGCCCGCGGGGGTTTGGCTTACCTTGAGCTGCGAGGAGGATCGATGCCGCTATCAGCAAAGTGTTTCTCACCGGAGAGACCGGGCAGCGTGCTGGGTGATCTCTCGCCATTCTTCTAAACAAGGTGGACGTAAATATCCACAACAGCGCTGTGTGGGGCAGCCGGGCTCCGAATTATTCCTTCTCCGATCAGCCGAGAAACTTCCGAGTTCAGTTCAAAACGACTGGGTTGGAAGCAGACAAGTTGTGGCTTCTCTTTCCCCTGTCTCTGTAAGAATGTCCTCTCGTGTTTGAGTTTCGTTCCTTCTCTGAATGTGTTCCTGACAGGAAAAGGGGCCGGCCGCAGTGCGCACAGGTAGCCTCTGCTGCTCTGTGTGATGGTGCCGCTCTCAGCCACGGCGGGAGGAGAGATGTGGAAAGAAAGTGTGGACGGAGTGTGTGAGTAGCTGGAGCTCCGTGTGTGTGCTGCGGAGAGCTGAGTGGGGAATATCAGAGTGATGTCAGCAGAGCGTCACCAAGAGGATTCCAGTCGTAATACTGAGCCCGACTCAGGCACTCTGGTGCCTGGGTGTGTGCTGCTGGCACCTGCCACCACTCGTGTGTGTGTCTGATCTATGTGAAATATGTTCAAACTATTATGTATTTATATTGGGCATAATTTAATAAAAACTGCATTTACTCAAGTAAAATGTATATCATATGCTCAGTGTTTCCATTTGATGCTACTTTAGAGTCCCACTCCCATACATATCAAATCAATGTTTTCTTTCAAGTATTTTACTTTTTACTCACTTGACACTTGCACCATTTTCTTGTACTTTTTTCTTTATATATTTATATTTCTGCTTGCACTTCTTTATCGTTTAATGTCTTAGGTATATTTGTATTGCATTGTTGCAGGAACCTGGTTTTTCATTGCAAGAACTACACCTATTATACATATGACAGTTAAACCATTGAATCCTTAATTGGAGGTATTGGCTACTTTGCAGACTTTACTCCCATCATAATGAGTAACAGTTATGTAGGAAGAACCCAGATTGTTTAATAAAGTAAAAGTATACATTTCACACTTTAGAAATACTCTTTTAAAACACAAGGTACTGCAATCGTAAATAAATACTTAAGCACAGGTAATAGGTTAAAAAAACAGTACAGTATAAGCATCACAATGTAGGCTACTTGAGGTACCAAAAGTAAACATTATGCAAAGTATATCCAGATTTCGTAATAATATAATAAATCTATGGAAACATGTATGTCTTCATTACTTTAGTTGTGCAAATGTGAGGCTTATTATTTGTATTGCAACTACCTATGCTATATCATATTACATTATTCAGGTCAAATACCATTGATTTGGATTTAAGTACTTGAGTAAATGTATTTTACCGCTTAATTTGTAATGCAATGGCACAGATGAAGCTACCTTGCAAGTATGACTTCCTCCACCAGCATTGGACATTAAACTGCTGCTGATGTGTTAAATGCAACCGCAACATTAATAATCAAATATTAGGATGCATAATAATCACAAAGGCAACACTCTGGGACCATTTCTCTGCCTTCATTTAGCTGCTAATACTTACTTTGAGCACAGAACCTTTACTTGAAGTGAAGTGTTTTTACATAGCTTGTCATAGTAATATTACTTTAGTAAAATATCTGAATATTGCTTCCACCACTGATTACAGTACCAATGGCAATACATAACCATTAACCACTCAGTCAAAACTATACTGCTACATTATTGGAATCATTGGGAATCAAGAAATCCAGCAAAAAAAATCTATATATTATTTATAATCAATCAATCAATCAATGTTTATTTATATAGCCCAATATCACAAATGTTACATTTGTCTCAGTGGACTTTACAGTTTGTACAAAATATCAGTATGACAATACGACACCCTCTGTCCTTAGACCCTCACATCGTACAAGGAAAAACTTCCGAAGAAAACCCACAGTTTAAAGGGAAAAATGGGAGAAACCTCAGGGAGAGCAACAGAGGAGGGATCCCTCTCCCAGGACGGACAGACGTGCAATAGATGCCGTGTGTAAATTGAAAAGATAATACATTTGCAACATAGGTAGTCCAAATGTTTGGAAATGCATGTGTGTATAATAGGAAGATGAATCCACGAGGATATCCATCCAGGACCTATGATCCAGGACCACAGCCACGACTCAAGATCCAGGACAGAGGAGCGCAGGATCATCCATGACTCCGGATCCCGGCGTATACAGACACCAAAAAGAAAGACATTTGGGGAAGCTGGGTTAATCGGAACATGAGAGTACACAGGTATAGACAGAGAGAAGGAAGAAGTAAGATGTCCCCCGACAAACTAAGCCTATATCAGCAAAACTAGGGGCTGAATCTAATCAGCCCTAACTATAAGCTTTATCAAAAAGGAAGGTCTTAAGCGCACTCTTAAAACTCTTATAAGAATCGGAGAAATGCTGTGAAAGCAAATGGTAAGTGAAAACTTTCATATTTTTTCAAAATGATGGTTGATTTATGTCAATCAACTTAATAATAAATGCAGTGAATATGACAGCACAATGTATATATGTATATATTGTAAGAAATGGAGCCCTGTTCGTATGGTTCATTGTCTCAGTGAGATGCAAATGCTCATAACAACATCAATGATTCCCCAGACCAAGCTTTCTAAGGAAACCAGAAAAGGATTCTTTAGAGACACTTAGCTCATTAGGGAAAAAATTGAGGAAACCTTGAGAGGCAATTCAAAGTGTATGTGAGTGGAGTGATACCCCTTCTGCGGTTGGAAAAAAGACAATCAGCCTAAAATAGGCTAACTGACTAAAAGTGAACAGTTTAGATATTCTAAACAACACTAACACTATAGCATGGCAGATGAATTTTATATTATGAGTTTATGAGTGTAACCTTCTCAAGGATTTAATATTACAAGAAAACTGAATCCTCGTAAAAACGCAAGAAAAAATGAAGTCAACAGTAATTAAAGCAGTCAAAAGAATAAAGTAGTGCTAACCCCAATTTAACACCTTTTCTAAAAATCAATATCTTTCGCCATAGTCTTTTTGTAAATGTTTAATGGAACATGTTTTGAAACTTGTTCAAATCAGTTGATGCTAATAGTATTTTAAGGTTTTTTTGCATAAACAACTTATTTTCTGTAAGTACATTTGCTTGGGTGTTATCAAATGCATGAATACAGCACAGCAACACTCAAAAGCTGGGGAAACAACCGCATGTGTGTATATTTGAAATATATTCTAATCCACATCCTGACTTAGCTGTGTGATGATGTATTTTATCTATTACACCAAAACAAAAAAGTACAAGAGACTAGCACACAAGAAATTGCACCCATACATTTAGCTTTGCAGCACACAAGGGGCTGAGGATTGGAGGGCGTGGGGGGTTTAAGTCTCCATAGATGGATGCAGTCATTTACTTTGTTGTCCCCTTCACAGAAAACAGTCAACTAAAGACAGAAATGTTTCAAATATGGATATGTTGGAGGGACATAAACCGAGCCACTTCGCTACACAGAGAGGACGTTCTCCGTCTGTTTAGTACGATAAGAGAGAATCTTTGAAGTCAACAGCAGTTACTGTTGAAATGAGTTACAAAGACAGATTAACTGAGAAAATACTTTGTTCACAGCAAACACAAAGGCGAGGCTCAATTAACTTGCGTGAGTCACAACAACAAGACTGTACAATGCCAAATGCTATCTTTAGGAGAATCATTTCAGTCATACTCTCCACGCCCAGTAACGTGTCAATGATTCTGTAGAGTTGTGGTTGTTTTATGTCCGACAGGTGCAATTATGCTACAACAGTTCAGAACATTTCCATTAGGAGAAACGCGCTGCCGTTTTAAACATTGCAAATATAAAAGCAGAAATGTGCCAAAACACATGCAAATGAAGAAACATCTTCACCAACTTGACAACACGTGAAGCATTCTGAAAACCTTCACCAACTTGACGAAAAATGTGCAGCGTTTACTTAAAGTGTGCATAAACGAAATGCTGCAAAAAAAATAACAAAAAAGAAAACCGCTGCAAGAAGTTAACAACACAACAGAAACGGGGACACAGCTGGGACCAGAGTGCTTGTTGATCATAAAGTTTGACAACTTTCTATTGCAGCATTTTGTATTTGCAGTGTTTCTTTTATACAGCGCTTTTAGCTTTTAGCCTGTTTCGTCAAGTTGGTGAAGGTTTTTCTTCTTCATTTCCATGTGTTTTAGCTCATTTGTGATGTTATACATTTGCATCGTTTCTGAAGCTGCAGCGCGTTTCTACAAATGGAAATGTTTTTGACTGTTAAAGCGCGCTTGCACCTGTTGGCCACCGTACAACCACCACAATTATTTTTCATCCATACAAGTCTGTGCCACAGACCAAATGCTTTTTGTTTTCCACAAAACTACAACATCAGAGAACACATTTTCGGACTGTTGATTTTAAAACAAGCAGATCTACTTATTCATACGTTGCAGCCTGGCAAATGAAACTGTAACAATCAAGTTACAAAAGGACTGAAAACACGATCTCAGTGATATGATAAAGGCAGAGTCAAATGCAAAGGCAGGTTTAGTTATTTACTAATTTAGCTTGTTAAAAATAACGTTTTTTTGTTCACTTTCCTTAGCCTTGTTAAACTTCTCCTTCAACTGGGCTATTTTGTATAAAAGTAGATTTTCTAAAGTTTACATTGCTGCAGTAGTTTCGCTATCCAGGGATAGCTTCTATTTTGTCAAGTTGAAAGCTATTTGTTGTTGTTTCCTAGCAAAGAGCTAACCTGGTTAGCAGTGGTGAGGTGCATATGCCGAGGACTTTTACTGTCAACGGGAGAATGCCAGCCGATGGCAAACAAAAGTGCATCCTGAAAGCAAGTCTTTGAGGGAACAGACCTTGAGGTCGATGGTGTCATAACTCTATAGTCGTTACATTGTGCATTCAATATTCATTTAGAGAAGGGATGATACCCGGCAAATGGTCCGAGTTATAATCCTTAAGAATTTTGCAATCAAACTCAAGTTTTGATATATGGGGTGTTAAAGTCAATGTGTCGTCTCTCGCAAATTATGTTAAGTTTAGTTAAGTGTTTTTGTCTTTGTCTAGTGATTTTCCCCTTTATTTTTGAATAGTAACCTTCCCCCTCGTTTCAGATACTCTGACCTCCCTTCATAAGAGGCTTCTCAATTCTTACATTTCCCCTCCTCGACTCCCCTCCTCGAGACTTAGTCCCGCCCACAGGAGATGCGAGCGGAGGACCGAAGAGGGGAACCGAGGAGAGAGGAGGGGAAGCAGCAGACGTTTAAAGAAATGAGAACTCCTCTCCTCTGAGCGGTCATATAAAAGCGACGTCCGTTCATTATTACGTGACAACAGCTGCATCAGCTGTCGAGTGTTTTGTCATAGCACTGTATTTTATAATCTCTGTTAGATCAGCTGAACATTGTTCCCCCTCATATTTACTTTGAATTCATTGAGAGTGCGGTATAATGAGACAATAACAGGCTACAGATGCGGACACACACACACACAAATATATTTAGAGATATAATATACAATCAGAGACTGGATATATCCTGGATATTAAGAGTGACTTTGTTTTGATACTGTTTTTCCTCCTTAAGAGTGATTTAGTTTTTTATACCATTGTAATTGAGCTTTGGTTTGAATAAACCTTTTTTTGTTAAAACCTGTGTGAGTCGTGCATTTGAGTTCAAACCCGTTTATTCAGTCGTAACACAATGTTAGTGACTGTGACTTACATTGAACATCGAAGTCGTTTGTCAGGCACATGCTTTCAAGCCAATTGGAGACCTAGTTACACGTACACAGCCATGAAATCAGTGTTCTCGCAGAAAAAATGAGGTTTCTCTAATCCCTGACCTCAATTGCAGAAAACATGTGTCTCGTTTACAGAATCCATTTACTGAATAAAGCCCGCTGTAACCCTAACATGCATGTGAATTGTGAACACACTGCATGTGTCTTTTCAGAGCCAAAGACCTGGTAATTCACATATATATGAAGAAATCTGGACATATGTAAAAAGATGATCTCAATTATGCTTTTTTGAGAAACAATGTTGGGAAACAAAGAAAAATAAAAGACACATCTTTCTCTGATATGCTCTCAAACACCAGTGCAGATGGATTCTGCATCAGACATTCAATAAGTCATGCTCAAAAGAGTACATCTAAAATATCGACATGATAAAAGATCCTTCATTGCAGTTTACAGTGACTGTGCGTCTTCCCCTCCAGCTCAAGCAGGCCGACGATCCCTCTTATTCCAAACCCAGCAATCACTGTCGCAGTCAAAACATCTTTTCATATCCTAGTCTAAGTAACCACCTGCCTCTTCCACATCTAATATTTACAGCGTAATGCTCTCACTGCTCGAGTACCATGATTTTTTTTCTTTGAGGCAAACCAAACAACCGCCTGTTTTGATGTGGGAAATAAAAGAAAGCAACCCCAGAACTCACTCCAACCTTTACTATTCATTCCACTGACAATTGAAACACGACTGCAGTCGGAAAGCTTGCCTGCCTCCAAAAGCTTCCCCATGATGCCTTCACCATTTTGCTGTGTGGCGGACCCGGTCGCCCACCTCTCCATTATCACCTCATTAGTGTGCTGTAAACTGGCCCACCCTCCAGTTTGGCTCTAGCCTCAATCAGCCCATTAATCACAGAAGAGCAGGGAGACCTTCTGTCTTCGAAGGCTCACAATATATTCTGCAGGCCCCCTGCTGTGTGTGTGTGTGTGTGTGTGTGTGTGTGTGTGTGTGTGTGTGTGTGTGTGTGTGTGTGTGTGTGTGTGTGTGTGTGTGTGTGTGTGTGTGTGTGTGTGTGTGTGTGTGTGTGTGCGTGTGTGTGTGTGTGTGTGTGTGTGTGTGTGTGTGTGTGTGTGTGTGTGAGTGATAGAGAGTGCATTGGCATGCTGTTGCATACAAATGATTCAGCTACATCCTGCCATCTGTTGACTGCTGGAAGTAACTACCTCTGCACTGACACACACAAGTACATGATGCTTCCTGAATGTCTGTTCTCCATCTGTAATCAAAATTACTTTTATGTAATTCAAGGTTTATTTCAGCAAAAGAACAGATGGAAACGAATATGCAATCATTGCAGCATCTCCTTATATTCAGACAACAAACAAGGTTGTCAGTGCTTCTATAATCCACTCCAATAGCTACCCATATGGTTGAGGTATGATTTATTTCAACGCAACTTGAATGTAGATCATTCATTCTAGACTGAAACATATAATCAAATATTGGATGGATTAGTTATATATTATAAGCAAAAACAACGCTCAGGGTGAATTGTTATAACTTGTCGTTAACTTTTCATTTTGAGGCCTCATCGTCGGGCAACATTTCAATATTGTTCAGTGCTTGATTTTTTTATAAATGACTTCAAACTAAAGACTTTACCCTTAGCCTCAGCTGTTTTGTACAACACAGTTATTAGTATTATATGCTAAAAAAGAAAGAAAATGTGCCTGTAAGCATGGTGACTTTGCATGAGAAGATAAAAAATGTAATGTTGGGATTAACGCCGGCTAAAATAATTGCAATTCACAATATGATGACCATTCATGCAAGTATGCCTTGAAATGGTATATAAAAAAAGATAACAAGATTGTGAGAGTCTGTTCTTACATAATTAGTCAACAAGCAAGTTACTTTTTCATGTCACAATATTTACACTTGTTCTGATATTGGAAATGTGCAATGATCATCTTAATGTTGTTTTTTTTACCCACGCCTTAATTATTTGTAAGCATTTAGGTCAAAGCTTCGCTGTGCAGCCTCACAAAGCTGCGGTCGTTTCATTAAACTTGTTCCAATGACTCAATTCAGGGATACAGGTTTGAAGTGCTTGGCAACAGATATGTACATTTAAAAAAAGTGTTTCCTGGACAGTCCTTATATTCTGTCATCCTGAAACCTAAAATATTCTGACAGTGAGGTGTAGTCAATATAAATCTGATGCCACGCATACTCTAGCATGGACAAAGAAGAAAATAACAAAAATCATGATTATCATTCAGAGCCTGTTCCAGTTATGCACCAGCTGTCGAAACATGACATACTGCTGATTATTACGGTGGCCCTGAAGTGCAAGACACCACAGCATTTCAGAAAACGCAACAGCATTTCACAAAACGCAACAACATTTCACAAAACGCAACAGCATTTCACAAAACGCCACAGCATTTCACAAAACGCCACAGCATTTCACAAAACGCCACAGCATTTCACAAAACGCCACAGCATTTCACAAAACGCCACAGCATTTCACATTGGACGGAAAGGGTATTCCTTAGGGAGAACACTTCTTGTTTGTGATTGGACAGAGCCAGCCATAGAAGCACTGCTGTGATTGGTTGTTTTTGCTGCCAGTCAAGAAATGACGCTGCGTGATTGGCCCAACACATCAGCCGTTAGCACACACTCACGGCCCGTCCACACTACAGCTTCGACAGCTTCAAAAACGATTTCCAACGCGTCTGCCCATTCACTTTGAATGGGGTGACGTCACGTTGCCTCGCTTTTCACCGAACTGAATTGTATGTAGCATAGCGATACGTCTCTGGCGTCCGATACGCCGGAGTAGCCAGCACCAGCCAATCAAATCCCGTTTCTGAAAATCTGACAGCTCAAGCCCTAGCCAATCAAACCGCGTCTAAGCTGGGAGAGATATCCCGCCGTTCATTATATATGAACGGCAGGATATATTTCAAAACAAGATGGAGGAGAAACTAATTATCGCCGTAGCAAATCACCCGGTTTTGTATGACCAGACCCTCTTCACCTACCGGGATACAAACCGGAGACAGTGGGTGAAACTGGTAGGTTTCCGCCTGTTTGGGGAGTTTATATATATATTGCTCGCATAAAATCCCCGGGGTTTTTTGCTTTGTATGTCGGGGGCGGGAGATTCATGTGATTGGTTGTTGGTCGCGTTGCTCGAATAAAATCCCCAAGCTTCAGACACGTCCAGCTCCAAGCTTTTTTTGAAGCTGTAGTGTGGACGGGCAGTCAGAGCTCACAGCTCCTCATATCTGTTCAGAAACTGGACAAAAGTTAAACATATACAAAACACAGACTGTCTATGTCATTTCGAATACAGTCGCTGCTTTATTTATGTCTGTATGACGTTGTTGTGAGTGTGGACGGAGCAGCTACAGGTTAGTTTAGCGGCGGTTCTAGACCAATTTGACTGGGGGGGGCCACTGGGGGGCCAGTTATTTTCTGAGGGGGGCACAATAAATGCAGGACGAAAAAGAGAACTAGACAGTATGAAGTAATTGCGCATAAGAAAACAATGCAATACAGTTATTGGTATTTGTTTCAGTACACTTATTTATTTCAGATATATCTTATAGTTATTACTGTTAGCTTCAGCTTAAGTTATAGTACAATTTTTGCACTAACACGATATCATATTTATATAAAAATAAAGGCAATGAACAGTTACATCTCTACTTTACATCTATAATTACACGGATACAATAGTTTAAATCACCTTCAATTCAGACCCGGCGCCAGAACAAATCTAAAGGGAGGTCCTATGATTTTCATGGGAGGGCACACAAAACCGTCACGTGCCTGCGGCACAATATATATCAAACAGCAAGGCCAACAGCATTGCGTAAAGATGCACACTTATCGCAAACATACACAAATAAAGGGCAACATAGCAACCACTTTGAAACATTGTGTGCATGGCAGCACAAACACTGGTAAATCACGAGCAAGGTTGACAGCTAAAAAAGCTATAATATAAACGACAGCTGACACGTAATAACGGCTCCGTGCAGCTGATCTGCACCAAAGTACTCATTTCCTTATTTGTTTCCTCGCGTATCTGTCTCTCTCTCCACACACTCTCACATGAAATGTGTTCTTTTGATGCGGCATGCCTTAGCAGTCCTTTATCAGTCTGTAATGCGTGTTTCCAGTCGCAAAAACCTTTGACAGTAAAAGCCGCATCAGATGAAGACGTATTCACTTCAAACTCTCTACAGGGGAAACAAAAGGCTGCGTCTGCTTTTAACGAATATTCAAGCCATGGTTTGTTGTGTACCATGCAGCGGCAAAAGTGCGCTTCTTTCCTGAAAACAATCTTCCTGGATAACGATCCAGCTTCACCTGCTTGGGTTTATTAACCCCAAGATCATCGCTAACTCAGCCCCGGGGTTTGCCGAGGTCAAGCTTGTGACATTAAGGCGTGCTGCTGCAACGGCAGGTGCAGGGTCGCCAGCAGCTGCATCGGCTGCAGTTCTTTCATCGCTATTTCATTTTAATAAATCCTTAGACCTTTTAAGCCAATTTCTGATGTCCATTTTGTAATGCAAACAGAAATGGGAGTCTACAGAATGCACAATAAACAAATCCAGAATAGGCGGCAGAGTGTGACGCTGTGATTGTTCTAAATGGGGACGAATCACAAATCACAGACAGATGCATTTATTTGACGTAGCCTGCGATTTTTTTATTTGTTCTGACATCACATACCTCGTAGCATAAAAGTTCACAGTTTATTTATAATTAAAAAAATAAAATATATATATTTTTTAATTTTTATAAATAATAAAAAACGTGTTTATTGGGGGAGGGCAGGAATGTCATATGGGAGGGCCTGGCCCTCCCTGGCCCTCCCACGGCGCCGGGCATGCTTCAATTATCGTGGTAGTCTCTCGAAACGTAGGTTTCAATCAGTCTTTCTTGGATGCAACAGCCTCTGATGATCCGAGATGAAAAGTGTTTGTTTTTTGCGCGCTTCAGCTGGACAGTGAAAGTGAGTGCACCGCTCTAATGGGTCCTGAGTGCACCGCTCTAATGGGTCCTACTAGAATGACGAATAACGTTAGTTCTGTCTATTCCGTCATTCAATAAATCGTGTAATAAATCATACATTTTTCATTTTTTTCACTTTTCATTTTTAGGGGGGCCACAGGGGGGTCAGAGGTCAGTGTTAGGGGGGTCAGAGGTCAGTGTTAGGGGGGCACTGGCCCCCCCTGCCCCCCCCCCCTAGAACCGCCCCACTTTAGCCTGATCGATCCGATTCCGATAGGATTTACATCAGGGGTGGGGAACCTTTTTCCTCTCAAGGGCCATTTCAATTTTTTCAACATCCTCTGAGGGCCGTACAAATTATTGACCTCTGCTTAAAAATCACAGCACATTCATTTGGCCTTTCTTTCATGCTGTGCAAAGAAAAAGCAACCTCTTAATCCAGATATCTTGCCATGACTCGCGCATGCATGCACGTGCACGGTTGTGGCATGACCACCAAACAGAAAGATATGGACACAAGATGTGTGCATATGTATTTAGTTTCCTATCCATGGACATGATTTAAGTGGGGGGGGACCTAACCTCCTCTAGGGGGGTCCGGGGGCTTGCTCCCCCGGGAAGATTTTTTTTTAAATATTGAAGTTGAAAGCATCAATCTGGTGCACTTTGGGAGCAAAATGAAGAGATCTATGGAAACATCTCTCAACACCCATATGAAACAGAACTGTAAGCAGATTTACTTTTTCTTTATGGATATTTTACAAATTGTATTCTTGTTTAACAACTTTTTTTTACTGTCATATAGTATTTTATACCTGTTTACTTTATTATCTTGTTTTATGATAACTATAATGATCATATAAAGATGTGCCTTTACCTCACTGGTTGGAGAAAAAGCTTCTTATATTCGTTAGCATAGCTAGCTAACCAGATGCTAATAACAAAGTTATTGACTGTATGATCAGAATGACAGATGAACAGATCGCCACTGGGCTTACAACTAAGACACAGCCACGCAAAAACTGCAGCATGTGTAGCCTACGGACTTATGGGTACTGCAATTTTTTGAAGTCCCGGAGCGACGTTCTGGTGCTCTCCGTCAGCACTGCACCCCTGTCAGACGAAACATATACCACGTGATGACACGTTAGGCTCGTGTTGTGTTCAAGGACCATGACCGTTGCCAGGAAAAACAGGCACTCGCTTGTTTAATTATTTTGCGGTCTAGATTTCTTTAATTTTTTTGCGTGTGTTTATAAATTACCTCGAGGGCCAAACCAAATGGTCTCGCGGGCCGAATACGGCCCGGGGGCCGGATGTTCCCCACCCCTGATTTACATGGAGATACGGCCCGCCCCATCTCCAGCGTCTTGTTTGAATGACAGGAGTAAACACAGAATTAATGCTTTATTAATTCATGTTTTTTAAGGGGCTTATCTCCATGTAAATACTATGGTAGACCACCCAATATTCGCATCGCTCTAATCGCTCGAGTTTCACCGCGGCTGTCAGCTGTGTTTGCTCCTGTCATTCAAACAAGAGGCGCTGGAGAGGGGGCGGGGCGTATCTCCATGTAAATTCTATGGGAGATACCAACTACAACAAAATGAACATATTTGACCGTGATTTAATTGTAATACACGTTTCAAAATGATGCCGAAGTAACTACATACTGATAACGGTTAGTAAAAACCATGAATTAACGCTTTGACAAGTCTGCAGATAAGACGGCAGGCGAAAAGCTTTTAAAATGCGTGTTTTCTGAATGGAATCGGATCCATCAGGCTAAACTAACCTGTAGCTGCTCCGTCCACACTCACAACAACGTCATACAAGCATAAATAAAGCAGCGACTGTATTCGCCATGACATAGACAGTCTGTGGTTTGTACATGTTTAACTTTAACAGATATGAGGAGCTGTGAGCTCTGAGTGTGTGCTAACGGCTGATGTGTTGGGACATATTTCGCTGTCGGGTGTTCACGAAGCGTCATTTCTTGACTGGCAGCAAAAACAACCAATCACAGCAGTACTTCTCTGGCTGGCTCTGTCCAATCACAAACAAGAAGTGTTCTCCCTAAAGGAATACCCTTTCCGTCCAATGTGAAATGCTGTGGTGTTTTCTGAAATGCTGTTGTGTTTTCTGAAATGCTGTGGCGTTTTGTGAAATGCTGTAGTGTTTTCTGAAATGCTGTGGCGTTTTGTGAAATGCTGTAGTGTTTTCTGAAATGCTGTGGCGTTTTGTGAAATGCTGTAGTGTTTTCTGAAATGCTGTGGTGTCTTGCACTTCAGGGCCACCGTAGCTTATTGAATATCAATATCTCATATACCTATAAATGGTCGTATCTTTAATGTTTCTTGTGGCCTACGGACATTTCCTACTGCAACAAAATCTTAGTTTGATGCACAAATTCATATTTCATTAGTTATTTGATTAACAAATGAATATTGCTTATGTTTTTCAGTATCCAAAATGCCAGTTTTTTATGTTACTTATTATAATTTTCCTGGCGGCTAACATTTTTTCAATTCCAGTTTTCTACAGGTGGTCTTAGTCAGACACTCAGAGCCTTTCAGAGGGCAGCTTTTACATGAATTTCCTGACATTATTAATATAGATGCTTGTGCTCAACCTTTTAGAACACTTTATATTTGAAACCATCATACCGCTGGCAGATAATCTCTTTTGGCAATCTCACGAAAAAAGGGCACATAAATGCAATTTGAGGAGAATTTGTGTGACATAAATAATGAGTAAGCCCTGGCTCCAGGCATGTTTGGCCGTGTGGAGGAAACTGAGTAAATTAATTCCTCCTGCTGTAATTACGCTGTGAACAGAATCAGAATCACTTGATATTAATTCATACGCCAAGTAGCCCACTGTAAATGTGGAGGAATGTATCCTGGTCACGTTGGTGCAGAGAACCAACCTTAGTTATTTAAACGTAACTACAAACTACAGCATTGATGTACAGACATGCAGGATAAAGTAAAAACATCACCTACACAGTACACCTCATCAATCCCCCTAGCATGGGAAACCAGGCAGATGAACATTTTCTTTTCTTTTAAATGTTCCTAAAATCTCCAGTCAGCTGTCTTATAAAAAGCTTTCAATAATACAGTCAATAATTTATGTTGTGCCACTTTGTGCTTCCTCACTCCTGGGATCAAAAGAAGCATAGGAAAGAAGAAATATTTCTGCAACACAACATTACTGACTCTCCTTAATTATTATTTATTTTTAAAGCTAGGGCAGTATTACCTCTTGAGGTTTCTAGAATGAGTCTAAATGAAACAATCTTCGAAAGGATTTTCATTATTTGGTTGAACAGCTGGAAACTCAGGCGAGAGGATCACAAGTGAACAATTATTTTTATCAGGAATTGTTGAAACCACAAATAGTTGGAAACTGCTGGTAAAAAAAAACCTAGAAATCCACGATGTCACGCTATGTTCTCCGTCATAAGTTATTGCTGATAGGCCTTGAGCAGGTGAATCACGTGATCATGTTGTACTGAACTGCTAAATTCAGCTCCGATTGCAGGTGTGAGTACTTTTAAGTCAGCCGTCCCTTTGCTGTAGATGTTTGGTTTACCGAGTTGCTTCCCGCCACAAACACACAAATCACCTGCTCATCTATCTCTTTATATTCATGCGTTTGCCTTGTATACAGATTGGACTGGGCCGTCCCTCTGGCCTTGGCTCTTCAATCACCTCTCCGTTTCCTCCATCCATCCCTCCAACCTCCAATCTTTCCCGTGTTTTGATCTGCCCCTCCATCCCTCCCTCTGTCATCGTAGAGAGAGAAATAAATCAACTCAGCGACAGCCGGCCGGCCCCGAACACCTGCAGAGTTATTTACTTCAGCGTACCTCTGATCCACTGTTGGATCCATAGGAACCAGCAGTAGCACTAACACACTCTCCATATTCACACACATTTTTTTGCACAGAGCTGTTTAGCTGCATTAGAGGAGCTAGAAGCAGGTCTCAAAGAGCTCTCTCCCTTATTATTTTCTCCACAACCAGCCCATGAATTTTATATGGAGCACTCCCATTGCTGTCTTATCCTCGCCTCATTCTTGAAGCTGTAAGCCAACAACAGCTTGCACGCTCACGCGCACCATGCGTACACACGTGCCTGCGCTCTCACACAGCTGGTATGTTTGATTTGTGTGGATATAGATTGGTATGTTTTTATAGTGGAAGAGAAGGTGATGGGAGGGTGGGGGGGATAAGGGTATGGTTATTTGGAAAAACAGAGTAAGGGGGGGCTGTCACGAAGTAGATAATCTTTCAGTCTCTAAACACAATGGAACAGGGGGCAAGAGGTGGCTGTCAATCACGGTTAGGAGTCCCCACTGAGGTGACCCGGGTTATGAGGGGGAGGGGGGGGGGGGTTACATGAGATGTGTCAATGGAGGCCATTACACTTAAAAGAGGACTTCTCTCTCTCAGAAGAATAGATTACTATTTTAGAGACAGTGGCGAAAAAAGGCATACTTGCCATGTGTAAGGCTGGTGCTATGTTACAACAAAGCATGTCAATATATTGAGCTAATCTGAGTGAAATAAATCCAACTCCAAATGGTTGTAGTTTTGGATTGGGGATTTTTCATTTATTTATTAACTCAGTTAACTGATCAATTATATATTCTGCCAATTCATTTCCCCAAACTGTTCATCCCTGCCAGGGATAAAATTGATGGGAAATATTCTTTGTAATATCATATTCAAATGCACATATAAGCGGTAACTTTATATTAAAGGGGACCTATTATGCAAAATGCACTTTTGTACATTTTTTATACATGAATATGTGTCCCCGGTGTGTCAGGGAACTCACCAAGTGTCAGAAAACACAACCCTCTCTCTTTTCCTCCATACCCAAATCTCTAAAAACGGATCTGATACAGACTGATCCAGAACTTCACACATGTTTTATATAGGTATGGCCCTACAATATATTATTCAAATATAGCATGATAGGTCCACTTTAAAGTACACAAATTAACCATCAACTAGTTGTTAATTAACATGCATATATTGGCTCTTTATTATAAAACACTTATTAATGCCTTATTCTACATGACCATATTCTACAAGTAATAAGCCATTAGTTGACAGTTTTTCCTCAATAACCCTCTAATTAGTCCTTATTTATTGCAAGTAAGGAAGTTGTTGTACATGAGCTTTGGTCTTAATATGCTCTCCTCAATATGTCTAAATAACTCAAAATTAGGTATTTCTATCTAAGAATATGTTCCCTATTTCAAAGTGAAGTCTTGTTCATAACCAATAAGCTAGTAGTTTGACTCTTATTGACCTGAACAGGTTCCCTATTCTAAAGTTGCTTCCTCTTCACACTTTGTAAATACATGATAGCACACAACTACTGAAATTAATCTCAGCAGTACATGAACAAAGTAGGCTCACGTTGAAATATCTGTTTTATTAATGAACCACTAAAGAGAGGTTCAGACACACACCAAAACATGTCAAGTTTCTCCAAGGCTGAGAACACATATGCAGCCTGTACTTTTTAATAAAACTGATTTTTAACAGAGCTTATGTATTTGTGATCATACTGTGTGACCTGCTTGTATGTACTTACACAATATGTGTACTGTTCTCTCTATGTGTTGTACTGTCTCAGTGTGAACATAGATTAAACAGCCAGCCAAACTATTTTGAAAGCCAGAATGAGCAGCCATGCTTCTTTATTGAATTATTTGCAGTCCACTGACATTCAAACGGAGTGAAACTATAAAAAAAGAAGTTACAAGGCACTTAATGATCTCATACATGCAAGTATAACACAGATTACTTGTAGAATATGGTCATGTAGAATAAGGCATTAATAAGTGTTTTATAATGACTAATAAAGAGCCAATATACTGCTAATATGCATGTTAATTAACAACTTGTTGATGGTGAATTTGTGTACCTTAATATGAAGTTGTACCACTTATATGATGAACATTGATGTCTATGTGCCTTATTCTGTATTTTTCACAATTGTTTCAATAAAAATCTATATATAACTCAATATATTGAGACAGCTAAGTCAATATATTGAGATAGTAAGTCAATATATTGAGATAGCTAAGTCAATATATTGAGATAGTAAGTCAATATACTGAGATAGCTAAGCCTATATATTGAGATAGTAAGTCAATATACTGAGATAGCTAAGCCTATATATTGAGATAGTAAGTCAATATACTGAGATAGCTAAGCCTATATATTGAGATAGCTAAGTCAATATATTGAGATAGTAAGTCAATATACTGAGATAGCTAAGCCTATATATTGAGATAGTAAGTCAATATATTGAGATAGCTAAGTAAATATATTGAGATAGTAAGTCAATATATTGACTTACAGGATTGTCTTTTCTTTTTTTTTCATGTGGCCTAAACAGGCTTCCATACAAAACCCTTTGCGAGATCTCGGAAAACTTTTCATTTAGCTCAATGTAGGCTACTTCCTGGTCAGTTCGGCAACACAGAAACCACAACAATGGAGCGGTTCATCGATTTTACTTTGAACTTTGCCTTAAATATAAAGATATAACATCAGTGCTTGGCAATAGGCACGGGTTTCACATAAGTGAAAGACACCTCAAGAGAACACTCAGAGCGAGGGGACATGCATATGGAGTCAGATTTGGGTCAATATTCTAGCACACAAAACAAGCTACTCACGAGCGGAAAATGTGCTTTTACACGCGCATGAAATGACCCTCGCGCGCAGATTAAACCCCCGCGAGCGGCTATGCGAGAGACAGCCCTCTTGCTCGCTCGCGGGAGTGTCAGCCTCACTCACTTGCGGAGTCTGTCTGCGCGCAAGTGAAAAGTTTCTGACACTTTGGGGCGGAGCCACTGGACTTTGATTGACAGCTGCAAGGAAGCCCGGAGTTGCCAGGTTTGATAAATGCCTGAACTACCAAGAGCCGAGGAGTGACAGCTGCAAGATCAGTTGGATGAGATTGAATGGTAAAGTTGTCCATAAAAAACTATTATATTCATAAAGTGTAGTTCATTAATTTGGATTCCCGCTGTATGAATAAATTAAAGGACGGCGCGGAAGTGGAAACAATTCACAAAGGGATTAAACTGTTTAAAACACATGCTCAAAGTAAGCCGGATTTTGCCGATTTGAGGCCTGGCGCCCCCCCCTGCGTTCTTTGGCGCTCCCCCCCAGGTTGGGAACCACTACCCTAAAGGGACATGAAAAACTAAAAGTCTGGATAACGGGTGAGTATCTCGTGCGCACGAGAAACTAACCCACTATCCCAACTTTTTTTTTTTTTTTTTTAGAAAGTTACCGCTGCGCCAAGGAGGAAGTGGAGCACACAGGAGACAACCATTGCATTGCAGACTGACAGAGTATAGGCCTACATTATTTGAGATATATTCCGAACTCAGACTTAATTTTATGGAAATTTCGGCCAGGGTTGTAGAGCAATTTGTTTAAGCACCGGATTGGCAAAACAGGAGAGTCTGAAAACCAGTCTGCTTTGATCTATGAATTAATGTCTGTGACTCTCAGAGTACCTGCTGCCCGCAGCTGGTTTAAAGGGAAACAAAGACTCAGAACACACACGCACAGAGCGGAGCTGAGCAGAGCACAAACAGACTCACATCATGCACCCTGGTGACCGGACATCTCCTTCATAAAACTAATAAAAGGGGGAGTAATCAGGCAGTTCAATGTGTGTAGAGGTGTGTGTGGGGCGGACTGGCCATCTGTAGAATCTGGAGAATCATAGAACGGCCGGTCGTCAACGGTCGTCAAGGGCTGTTGACGGCCGGCTCGGTTCCACTGACGGCCGGCACCGCCCTCACATTTTTATATTTTTAAACAGCATAATTGAAGCATAGCATATCAAGTCATTTGGATTCACCCCCTTGGTCAAATAAACATCTGTACAAAATAACATGGCAATCAATCCAATTGTTGTTGAGATACTTTGATCTAGCCGAATGAGGTGAACAGAAGAAAAAACATTGCCATCCCTGGGCCAGCTTCTAGTCTTGGTCAAATTAAATCCTCCTTGGTAGGTACATCGCTTCAACCAACCTGAAGCTCATGTTGAAATCACAAACTTAAAATCACAAACTCAGGGCGAGTTTGGCCCTGAAGTTACAGTATATCTCAGCAGTTCTCCAAACTTTTTGAAGCTCAGAAAAACAAGCCTCACATATCCATCACAGCTCTCCAAACAGTTCATACAACATGTTCCCAGTGTTTTTGTAGCCATGTTGCAGACCTCTGACCCCCACCAGGCAAGAGAGTGGCATTTTGACACGTCTGTCTTTTTTTTGACACGTCTGTCTTTTTTAAATCAGTACAGAAGATGTAGGCACTAACTCCAGGACAGCAGTCTGACATGGAGGCTGTGTGTTTGATTTGCCTTCAACAGGGGGCTGTTTTAATGAGCACACATGGGTGGACAATGACTGTATTTTCATTTCCAGGCTACCCATTTCTACATGATCATTTTGACTGCTATCGGTTTGACTGGTCAGAAACAGAGAAGAGAACATGGTGTACGATTTGGCCGATGTTTGAAATCCACAGCCCTGAGTAAAAGAGATGTGCTGTGTCAAGTTTTTCTGGTAGCTTTTTTTAAGCTTGAGAGTTGATCTTTCATGTTGCCTGGTTTTAATGCTGCCTTCAAGTCATAATGGTAAGCTCCTAGTTGAGACTTCTGAAGTGGCAAATATGACGTGTCCCGCTTTCAAGTGCATTTAGTCGCAGGGACTCTTATCAAAAGCAAGAGGGTGACATCCAAGAATCAATGTGTGACAAGTGATGAGTTAAGGGAAATATACATATAGCTATAGACACTGTGTAGCTGGAAATACTTAAGAGAAGGAATCATATTATTAGGACAACACTATAAACGCATCTTTGCTTTTGATTGTTTTTCACTATTTCTATGTCTCTTTTTGATGATGGCATATTTCTGTATCAGAAAATACACAAAGACAAGTAGGGCAATTCAATCTGTTATTGAGAGTATGGCCAGACATAATACAATGTGAAAAAATAAGTATTGGGAAAATTCCAACCAGTAATGGGCTGTATGTTACATTCTTTAATGGTATTACCCAATAAAAAGGCACCAGCAAATGTATGTTTTCCATTACTTCTATTCATAAACATTAGACATTGCATTTGTGGTGATCTAAAGAGCATGGACAAATTACCTTATTTATGTGTTTAATGCAGAGGACCTGCTGTGAGTTCCATCTAATTTTATAACTGAAAATGTCCTCTACCAAACACTGAAGAAAACCATATAAGGTTAAGGAGAATATGAAATCAGCACATGATGTGGTCTGAATGAAATTATATTTGCAAATAACTCGTCTGGTTGGTTTAACCTTGTTTGAGTGATGTGGCTGCTGCTTTAGCATCCAAGGGACAGAATAATGAATCTTCAAAAACCTTCCTGCAGTGGCCTCATGCTTCTGTTTCTGTTAATGAATACCCATCATCCATTCTTCTCTGGCGAATGATTAAGAGGAAGGAACGGAGAAAGAAGGAGAAAGTGGAGGAACACATAGTGAAAGAGAAGCTCTGAATGTGTAATGTAAAAACTCAATGATCTAAAGGGAGACTGGACTAGGCTCTGTGAAGAGGAGAAACCTTTCTACAGTGTAAGTGTAAGTGTTTTTGAACAAGTCTCAGTGAGTCAGACATCTCTCTGATACTTTTTCCAAAAACAATTAAATCATCAGAAATGAAAAGTCCTTACCTTCCCTGCAGGGCTTTTCTGGATATTAAAAGCTGGACCTTTGCTGCAGTCGGTTGAGCACAAACTTTTCAGTCACCTTTGGGAGACATGCAAAATGACACTCGACACCAGAGAGAGGGGATATATCGCAGGGGCCTGTAACTGAAAAAGAAACACCAACATCTATGTTACCTTGATATACAAATAAATATCTCTTAAATTAGCTTAAATATAGTTCGAGCAAGATCCCAGCCCTTCACAAGATACCCCCGCCTCTATACCTCATTCACACCAACGCAACTCCGGTTCAAGCTCCGTGCTAGAGCTTTTCAGGTTCAGAACCGGTTCTTCGGTTTAGCTCCGGCTCTTTTCACACCGCCCAGAGTCCGACTGGTGCTGCGTCATTGCGTCATCTTTTCCTCATGACGTAACCGTTTGCGTGCCTGCTTCATAAAGCCAAACCGTGCAGAAACCCCTCACAGCTCACACCGACAACAACAACAATGGCCGATAGTGCTCCAGCTTCCTCTGTACCTCTTCGGAAGACCAGATTCCCAGTAGGTAGCTGGTCTCTTCAGTGGACCACTGCTGCTTTTTGTTGTTGTTCAGGAGTTGATCCCGTCCCTGCCCCTGCCACTGCCTCGACGTTAGCGTGACGTAAGCTAAGAGGCTGTTCCGCTGTGGTGTGAACAGGAAAACCCGGTGCTTTTCAAGCTCCAGCTCCGAACCAACACATCCTCACTCCCAGGTCGGCCTATGTTGACGTTATGTCAAGTCCCCTGTCGGCTTTTTCCAACGCAAGGGGGGAGCCTTAGCGTCCATTTTCAACGCAAGGGGGGGGGGGCCCTTAGCGTCCATTTTCAGCTTTCCGGGATGTCCATATGCTTCTATGGACGCTCATGGAAGCACGGCATTCGTTTGTGTCGGCTGCCCTTAAAGGCAATGTGAGCGTCCATTCTCATTGGATAACGGAGAATTGTACACCCGGAAGTAAGTATTCCCCTTACTGTCGATTGATTTTACAGTGATATCTGCACTACTCATCGACTAAAAAACACCAGATTATCCTTGTTAATTACACAACATTGATTGGTTTAAATTGTGTGCAATGCTTTTGTATTTTTCCCCTTCGATTCAGAGAAACAAATGTTTTTTCGGAGTAAAGGATGGCAGAAGACACTACACTACCCAGAATCCCCAGCTATCGTTTGGACTACACCATGTGCTCTGTTTGACAAACCCCGTGATAGTCCTCAAGCTCTGTGATTGGAGAGTGTGCTCCGAGGGTTACGCCGAGCCTCGAACAGCACTTGAAATGGGATAGAATCACGGCAGACTGTCCAAAACTGGATTTGAACGGGTCCACCGCGTCCCCCCCTCCCCCACCCCGTCCCCAGAACTACAAATGCTGGCTATTCTGTTTCGCAACATGTTCTGTATCTATGGCACGTCTCTACTGGGAGTTGTAGTTTTAAAAGACGTTTTCGTATTTCCCATAATAAGAAGTTGCCAGTATTAAACTGTGTACATCCCTGGAGGTTTAGGAGATAGGAAACACTCACATTTAAAACATATAATTAATAAATGGGTGAAAATTGCTTGTGCCCATAATGGGCAGCATTAATATATATATATACACACATGCCAGCTAAGGTCAGAAGAGCTTTATTTAACAGCTGGTCTTATGTTTGTGACCCCTGTTGTTAATTGATAACATTACATTACATTACATTAATTGATAAGCCTGAAACATGCACTTGTTAAGGTTCAGAGGCACATTTTGCAAATATGGCAGCAGCCATCGATCAGCTTAAGATAAGATATACTTTATTGATCTCAAGTTGGAACATTTGCGTTACATCAGCATGTGTAACAGTTAAATATGCAGTGGTGTTTATTTGTAAATCATTTAGTATAATTACACAAATTCTGTGTTTTATATTCAACAATTCTGTGTTCTTTATTTATTGATTGTTCAATACCTGACAAGGTCGGAGATGAAATATCTACATACATCTTATAAGAGTATAATACATTATGTATAATATCAGTTAAAATAATTGCTTCAACATAGTTAACATTGCTGGAGGTACTCACAAATATTGATAGATGTCTTGTAATGCACTATTGAGGAACCTGCGACCTAAGTTTTTCATTCAATGCATAACTACACCATAGTTGTGTAGGCCTATATGATATGTCAATAAACCTTAGAAAATCTTGAAATCTTGAAAGGGATGTGCAAAATAGTCATTATATACAGTCTTTAATTAACTATTAGTAGAGAATAACGAGTAATTAATATACTTTATAGGGATCCTATTAATATCTAATAATAAAAATAATGAAATTCAATAACATGCTTTAACCACTAGGTGTCCCTTTATATCAGCTGTGCACCTTTATGGTGTAAATACAGCCTATCTACCAATTGGATCAAATATAAAAGTCAGCCGAATTAGTGTTGATACTGCAAGGAGACGTATTGTGTGAAAAGAAATGTAAGATGTTGTTTAATGGCTGATATATTTATGATCCACGTCACGTTTTCAGTTCCTCATGTTTGTCTAGAAGTCTTCTCATCAGGGCTCTATAAATACAGAACTACGGCAGATATGTAATATTTAATGCAGCCGAACCGTGTATTACAATGCCGTTATGTGATGACTTCCAAAGAGAAAAGCAAGCACACTCGGAATAAAGTATTATTGTATTTTTTTTTAAATGTTTTCGGTCTGTTTCCGTTATTTGTTAATGACGATGTGCTGTGAGATGTGAGACTGGAATTGCACAGGGGAAAATAACGTAGGCTATCTTTAGATGCGGATTTTGTTAAACTAATATGTTTGCGCTGTGGACCAACACTATACATTGACGGGGAAGGGGGTAGCAATAAAGATAACACCATTAAACAGTTACACAACATAACAGAAATAATATCGATAGCAGCGTCCCTAGCAACCACCTTGGTAACAATGAAAACGTTATGGACGCAATTTCCTGAAGTAATCTTCGTAATAATAACTAGCAAACTAAAGATCATGTACATCCACTGCACACATAATCTGAAATAACAACTCATATTTCTCGCATCAAATGACATCAAAACGCATTTTAATGGCCAAACTAACTTTAAAATAGGCATTTTCCATCGAGAATAAAACGAAGTTCGGCCATGTTTTTTTTTTCTGCAGGGAGACATTTGAAGATCACGTGACGTCAAACAGAGCATATGGTGTAGTCCAAACGATAGCTGGGGATTCTGGGTAGTGTAGTGTCTTCTGCCATCCTTTACTCCGAAAACATATTTGTTTCTCCGAATCGAAGGGGAAAAATACAAAAGCATTGCACACAATTTAAACCAATCCATGTTGTGTAATTAACAAGGATAATCTGGTGTTTTTTAGTCGATGAGTAGTGCAGATATCACTGTAAAATCAATCGACAGTAAGGGGAATACTTACTTCCGGGTGTACAATTCTCCGTTATCCAATGAGAATGGACGCTCACATTGCCTTTAAGGGCAGCCGACACAAACGAATGCCGTGCTTCCATGAGCGTCCATAGAAGCATATGGACATCCCGGAAAGCTGAAAATGGACGCTAAGGGCCCCCCCCCCCTTGCGTTGAAAATGGACGCTAAGGCCCCCCCCTTGCGTTGGAAAAAGCCGACAGGGGACTTGACATAACGTCAACATAGGCCGACCTGGGAGTGAGGATGTGTTGTCCGAACCGGCTCTGAAACACCATTGGTGTGAATGAGGTATAAGTAAAGCCACATTAGATTGGAGTCTGCCATCAGTCAAACGGAGGGTGACGTTGAAGGCCAGACTTAAGGCTCAGCATCTCATCCGGGGGGAGGAGGGTTAAAAGGAAACTCGTTTTAAAATTATGTTTTACCTCGGTGTAAGGGTCAAGCTGCTTAGATTAGGGTGAATGTGTGCAGCTCGTGTGTGTCTGAGGGGGGGAGTAGGCAGGGGGTCCTTCGGAGAGCGAATGGGTGAGCCAGTCTCCAGGAACAAGTGATTACCTACCTCCGGGCTCTGCTGTAAAATGTCAATCGTCTGAGAAATGGGTCTGTGTTTGGTGACCTGTAAACTCTGACATCATATGCTGTTCTGGTAGTCGGGCAATGTTTAGTTTTTTTCTAAAATGAGGGATATTGTACCTTTCTCCATTTCTTTTTTAAAAATTGTTCCCACTGCACACCCTCCAATCTCCGGTGTCAGAAGAAAACAAGTTGTTACTCGTGTCTCTGTCACACTGCAGCTTCACCTTTACACATTTATTGTACAGCTTAGATGTGTAGTTCATAATGATCTAAATACTATCTTAAGAGCTTCAAAATAAATGCAGCGTAAGGCATAATCAGCAAAGCAAAAGACACTTTCCTTTCTGAAGCAATAGCATTGTAACAAATTGCTTCAGTAATTAACATAACCTTTAAATGAAAGAGTAAGATATATAAATATCTGATGTTAGAGTAAAGTTGTTGCCTTTATCTTGTTTCATTCTTAAAGAAAACCCAAGTAAATCCCTGTGCCCAGACTAAAAAACACAAGATTTTGATAGGATTAAACAGAATATTTGTTTAAAGAGGTATTTAAACATATAGTAATCTCTCTGCCGTTCACAGGCAACTCATCTGCGATTTAAGCAGCTCTTATTTGTACCAGACATACTCTGTTTTTGCGAAGTCTCGCCAACATTACTGTGTGTAACGCCATTAAAGAAATTGGGCCTGTCAGATATCCTTGTCAGCCGAGTTTTATAAACGTCAGAGATAGTTTATAATTGTCAAATAAGAAAGGAGTCTAATTTCTCTTCACATTAACAGGTTACACATTTATTTAAAAAAAAGTTTCAAATGTTTAACCTACACAGAATCAATACTACCACCTTAAAATGGGTCATGGGTGGGTAGCTATTAGACATGTTAGAAAGTAAAGGTTGTAGAAAACATATCAAGGGCAGGTAAAAGTAAGACAGAGAGAGAAATGTATCAGGAGATATGTCTACTGAGACATTTTATACTGCCCTTTGCTTTTTTTGTATTACATTTCAAAATGCACAAGCTTCCCTAACCAGTGCAACATCTGAAAACATGTAGTCCATTAATTTCGACTTGATTTAATTATCTTCAAGGTCAGGTCTGAGATGGGATCAAGTCCCTGCCAAAACAAAACTCTCCCTTCCTAGTTTCTGTTCTTTCTGCAACGCCATGCCAACTTCCACCTGGACATTCTGGAAACCTGACAAGAAACGTCTCCGAAGTTATTTCGATGTCAAATGTCCAAAGTAAGAACTTAAGATCATTTAAATAAATGTATTCACTTAGATTCACTAAAATGTGAATCACAGACAAGAATAAATTAAAGTCAAGTCAATTCAAAAATGTATTCAAGTCGCAACGCCAACTGTGGTTGGTTGCGTACAGGTCCCCTTGTCCACTTCCTACACTCTAAAAACAAATGCCTTGGCTCAACAAAGAAAATCAACGCAACAGTTTGCATCGATGTTTATTGAGTTAAGACAACTTCTAATGAAATTGTCTTAAAACAACAAAGTTATTTGAGTTAGGGAAGAAGGCTTTTCCTCTACAATCAGAGGTGTTTTTAATTACCACTTACTTAATAATTGGTAGCATAAACTCAAGTTTTGTTGATTACTCAAAAATTAAGTTGTTCCAACAAGTTTTACCACATGATTTAAAAGGAATTTTAAGTTGTATGTACTTAATTACCCTCATTCGGGATACAAGTTTTTAAGTTGATTACTCCAAAAATTAAGTTGTTCCAACTTGTTTTACCGCATGATTTAAAAGGAATTTTAAGTTGTATGTACTTAATTACCATCATTGTGAACACACGTTTTTAAGTTGACAACCATTTATAAATTAAGTTGCTCCAAATATATTGTATTCAATAGTTTGTTTTCTTAGCTTTTTCATGTTTTTGCCTTTTAAAGAAAGAAATGAATTGATTCCACAACAAAAATATTAGGCAATTCACTTTTTATTTTGAACTGCAGTTGTTTATTTCAACACATGATGTTTCAATCAGGAGAGAATTCATTTAGTTTGAACATTTATTGACACATGCCATATGATAAGGTGCATGAAACCTGAAATCACAGCTGACTGCAGGAGAGAGGAGAACCATTTTATAGTTTGGCTGCAGCACGTTGATTGGCTGCTGGAGAATGAGGTGAAATGTAATAGGTTAAACAGAACGCCTGTGATGAGCTGATTATATGCAGCTGCGGAGTGAATGTATATACACCCAGTCTTCCTGAAAAAACTTGCGCTGAGCTTCATTTCAATCTTGAAAAAAGATAAATAACACAAATTTAAATTTCCCCACAAACAGTGTTGGGACTAACGCGTTACTGTAACGCCATTATTTTTGACAGTAGCTAGTACTCTAACGCATTACTTTTAAATTCAGTAACTCAGTTACCGTTACTACATGGTGCGTTACTCCGTTATTTTTTTTTATATATAGTCAACAGCCAGGCGAACAGAGATGAGAACTGTACTTAAGTACAGTACTTGAGTAAATGTACTTAGATACTTCCTGTGTCACATGCGGAGACGCGCTGTGGGCGTGTTTGTGTTGTTTACTAACAAGACTATCATGGCGGCGGCGGAGCTCAAGTCTAGTTTCTCCACCTGGAGATATTCTCACTATTTCACTTTTGTCGAGCACAAAGAAAAGAACGTTTTAGTTAAATGTAAGTTGTGTCTTGGCGGGTCAAAGAGCCTATCTACTGCCCAAACCAGTAATTCAAATCTCTTAAAACAAATGCAAAAACAACATGCTGGGACGAAGCTAGTAGCTAAGACCACAGAGACTCAGCCGACGCCACTCCACCTCCACCTAAGCAACAGCGGCTGGATTTTAACCAAGGGACTGCTGGCCAGGGAAAAGTCGATAAAGCCATTGCACGGTATGTTGTAGAACCAAGCGGCAAACTGTGGGGTAGAGCCGGGAATATGGAAGCAAACAAGAGACAGAAGTATTTGAATTTTATTAGACACCGAATTTATAGCATTGAAAATAATTACTTTGAAAATCATGAATCTGAATTTGTTTTGCTCCGAATTTATCTATGTGAAATAAAAATGTAAAAATTCAAGTTAAAAAAATTCGAATGTTCAAATTCAGATCCCAAAAATGCAAGTGAAAAAAATTCGACGTCAAATATTTCGGTGTTTAAAATTCGATGTAAAAAAATTCGGTGTGTAAAATTCGACGTCAAAAATTGCGATGCAGCCTCATCCGGGCTACTCAGACAGGATAAGCAATCGAGCCCTAATGCAATCAAACCGACTTCTGGCCTATCAGAGCCAAGCGGCAAACCCCGGGACAGTGCGGTGAAGCCCAATGCTGCAAACTGTAGGCGATGGATGCAGATGGGAGCAATTCCCGTAGACCCTTTGTTAAAATGTCCAACTTAACATCAGAAAATGAACATGTTTCTAGCCTGGATCTACAAAAACATATTCTGTATATAGTTAGATTCCCCCTTCATGACAACGGGACTGCTGCTCCTAGCTCCTCTCTGCTAGCTCCGTTAGCTCCGTGATGCAACAGCGGCTCAGCTCATGAGGAGAACACTACTTGAACTCGGCCGTGTTTGTTGTGTTGGCTCCTGGTGGACTATTCGTCCTGCAAATATAGGATTTATCTGCCGTTGAAACAGACCGTCCATGAATGCAGTTTCTTCGGTAAGTCAACCCTGCGTACTTTATGTTATGTTACTGGTGTTTTTATTAAGCTAACGTTAATGAATGTTTAGAGTTGGGTTAGCATTTGAGCAATCGTAGCTCCATCTGTGCTAACGATGCTATGCGTAGCATCCAAGAGTGTAAAACATTAAGTGGGATGCTACTGTATACCAAAAGGCTTCTGTGCGAGGTTGCTAAAATAAGGTCATCTTTGTACGTTAGATAGTTAGTTTGCTATTTAGGTTACTGTATGCATTGTTAAGGTTCATTTAAATTCGCTATGCTCTACTATAGCATACAATAGACTAGCTAACGTCAACGTATTGTTGAAGAGAGGCTTAGTGTATATTAAATCAACCTCACAATGAAATATGTGTATCTTTAAAATATGAACGTCACATTTCAAGATAATAACGCTCCCTTAGATATTGTAATATGGTTTGTTGAACTGGAGTTATTTATTGCAGCTAACCGCCTATCCGACGAACGACCCAAACATTGTCGTTTTTAATATTATTACCAATGCCTCTTTTAATTGTATTATCCTCACACTTGAGAAACAGCCTCATCGTGGCTGTAGAACAGAACATGTAACTTAATTCCTGCATTTAAGGACGATGAATAGCGTAGTAGTCAATGCTTTAGTGACAAGGAAATGATTTGTTTAAATATTATATATGACGTTATCTGTGACTTCAGTGGAAATTAAGCTTATCCATTGCATTGCATTTGTTCAATAGGTGTGTGTCTTACCCTTACGTGTGTGATACATATGAATATAGCATATGAAAACAAATTAATTTGACTGACTCATGAAAACCTCGTCCAAAGTAACAGTAAAATAAAAAGGACCTACACAATAATACTCAATCAAACTGATACAGTATAAGGACTGTGATATCCAGCCATTTCTTAAGTATAACAATAAGATTATGACCTGTTTTTAAAAGAAGATAAAAAGTTGTTTGCATGGAAAGAAGTCTGTAACCCATGCATGTAACTTTACATCTGTTTGTTCAAAGTGTCCTCAAGGTGATCCAGACAGGCTGGACCAGAGGAGGAGAGACAGATCTGGACTCCTAGCAGCAGAGAACTTCAGCACGGATTCCAAGGTACACCTTTTTCATGCTTTACAAAGAATGCATAAAGTAATGACTCCAATACACTGATATACATGCCATTAAACATGAGTGAATACTAGATCACCTACACATCAGTGATGTTGAGTGTACTTTCTTAGCAAAAGGTTACATTTACATTTTACCAAGCAACATCACATAGTGAGAGCTGCGACCCTTTGTCTTTCAGTGAGACAACCGAACAGAGCAAGCTTCTACAGTTGCACTAAGTTTTGATAACAGTTAAATATTATTTTAATAATACATTTATTTCAATGTTGATGAATTTAGAACGGTTTATTCATAATCTGATTATCTTTGCAGTACACTGTTGGATTTAAAAAACACATTCAAATAAAAAAATCATTATATTTATGAACAAACAAACACACCTCTTTCTTAAATAACACACTTGCTCTGCAATAATATGTTTTTTGATATTTCTGTTAGGAAAGGACATGCCTGAGAGACAGGACTGCTTCACCATGTTCTCTTTCTCTGAGGGTCCAGAAGAACATCCAAGAGGGAAAGGAAAAGCTGATGTGATGAGATTTAAGAGCAGTACAGGACATTCACTAAGAGACACTTGTATTGTAACACAAAGACCTGCACACTGACTAGTTTTGTAGTCTAACAGGAACTTCATTTGTGTTGTTTTGTGTTTTACGTTGCACAGAGACAGTGTTATTGTCAGGCCTATAAAGTTTGGCAAAAAAAAAGTCAGCTGATCAAATGCATTTGCACTTTGAGCTTCACATCACTTGTGCCTTGTGCCGCCGAGTTTGCAACGTCATAAATAAATAGTACCAATCTTCAGTCAGATGTGAATGTGTAATTTAACATTTTCAGTAAGGATAACGGACAAAAGGAGTGCAAATACAATTTATTGAAATGTGAACTAAAAGTTATCAAGCATGAACCATCACCATTTTTAAAAAAAAAACAAAAAAAAAAAACGAAATAATATACATAAGTTACACTAAATGTTAATCTGTTAATTGACAGGCTAGGCCTGTGCAGGTGGTAACAGCTATGCCCAGCATGGGCTAAGTTCTGTAGGTGCAGCTGGTGTAAGTCCTCCTCCATCAGGTCTGCAGGGTCTTTCCCTGCGAGGAGGACTCCTCGCAGGGAAAGACCCTCAGCCCTCTCCGGCCAAAGCAACAGACAGGACGTTCATAAAGCTGAGGTTTCCCCCAAAGTCTCTAATCATCCATCCTGTGAATATGAGAGGGGAACAAATAGTGTAATAGATGCTTTGGACAATAAGAAATATAAAGTTAACTGTTGAGTTGCTCAGTTTTTTAGATTGACAGGGTTTAATAACACAAATAAAAGGAGAGAAATAAAGATTGGTCTTTCAATACATTGTGTTGATTTTGTCTTTTGAATTGTTTGTCTGAAGTCAAGTAGCTAGAACTGTTACTTATAGTTTGAATGATACAGTCTGGTTATAATGTGTGGAGGAGGCATCACAGGTAAGAGCACCATTTGTTGTGTTCCATCCACAACACATTGATGTGTGTGTATTTATTTATCTACTATTTCTTGAATCATTACTGTCAGTCCAAAACAAGAGATTTTGTTTTGGTAACATTTAAAAAAAAAAAAAACATTATCTCTTTTCCACTACACTATCTTGAATACTTTAGTTTTTACGTCACTACATTTATCCAACAGCTTTAACATTGTAAAGGTGTCACTTCGGACTCTGGGTAATTATGACAGCATGTCCTACTCAGAGCCCTCGAGTCTCTAGGGCTCTGGTCCTACTATTTTGAGACTTTGAACAAACCAGACCTTCATCTATTAATGTAGAAAATAGTCGGCACATTACACCATTATGAAAGTAATAATTAGTTAGCTCATTGTTCAAATGAGCTCCAACTACAACAGTTAAGTCAACTCGTGCATCGGTAATAACAATAAATCAAATGATATAATATAATAGAATAACTTGTGTCTACTTTAAATACTCTAACAACACTTGTTGCTAATTATACTAGCATACTTTTACTAAAGTAACATTAACATGTTTAAATGCAGGGCTTTTGTAAGAGAGTATTTCGTATAGTGTAGCATGGTCTACTTGACTTATCTAACCGAAGTGATCGTTACGTTACTTTGCAAACCGTCCCCCCCCCCCCCCCCCCCCCCCCCCCCACACACACACACAAAAGGACACGGTAACGTTGTGATTCACTTCAATTAATGCTAACTACGGAGCTTGCTAACAGCAAGGCACAAGGCTACTTCACTCATTTAGCTAATGTAAGATACAAATGCTGTCGAGCCCTCACTGCTTGTAAGATAAAGAGCACAAACTGACTACTTACCCGAGCGGCGAGCCCCGCTGTTCTCCGTCATTTTTCTCCCGGGTTGTTGTGATCACATGACTGACAAAGCCGTGCTCTGATAGGCCAAGTCAGTTTGATTGCATTAGGGCTCGATTGCTTATCCTGTCTGAGTAGCCCGGATGATGCTGCATCGCAATTTTTGACATCGAATTTTATACACCGAATTTTTTGACGTCGAATTTTTGGGATCTGAATTTGAACATTCGAATTTTTTTCACTTGAATTTTTACATTTTTATTTCACATAGGTAAATTCGGAGCAAAAACATTCAGATACATGATTTTCAAAGTAATTATTTTCAATGCTATAAATTCGGTGTCTAATACAATTCGAATACTTCTGTCTCTTGTTTGCTTCCATACGGGAAGCCAATACGGAAGTGCCACACACTGCAGTTCATATATTGGCCGATAGGCGATGGCTGCAGAAAGGAGCAATTTCCATAGACCCCCATGTTAAAATGCCCAACTTTACAGCAGAAAAAAACATGTTTCTACCCCTGGCTCCATACATTTTATTATCGATATAGTTAGATTCCACCTTCATGATTATGGATCTGTGAGTGAATTGTTTTCTAACGCGACCCTTTTATTTATATTAGGTCTTAAAGTTTGTGCATAAATTAGGGCGTGGTCACATTGAGTGACGGCTCTGTCAAGTGCCTGCCGCTGTTAGCTTCTTGTCTCTCTGCTAGCTGCTCCGTGAAGCTAGCTACAGGGACTCTGCCTGCTCAGCTCATCCAGGAAACACAACTTGTAGCCGGCCGTGGTTGTTTGTTCTTCATGCTTATATATCGGACTATTGTGACTCGCTCTGCGGTTAAAACAGACGGTGCATGAATGCGGTTTTGCGGTAAGTGAAATTCTAGTGCTTTATTTATGTGTTAATGATTTTAATCAGCTACGTAATGAATAGTAAGGCTTGGGTTAGCATGTAAGCTAGTGGTAGCTACATCGGTGCTAACGATTGTAATCGTAGCCTCCAAGTTAAAATCATAGACTGTATATATAAAGGTTACAACGAAATAGACAAGTGTTAAGTGGGATAATACTGTTGAACAAACGGCTTCTGTTTGAGGTTGATAAAATAAGGTTACATCCTTGTAACTTAGAGATATTTTATTATGTAGGTAGAACTGTATGCATCTAAGGTTAATTTAAATTGGCTATGCTCAAGTATGTAGACAAGCTAATGTCGAAGTAGTGTATGTGAAATCAACCTCACAATAAGATGTGTGTATATTACAATTATGAATGTCATATTTCAAGATGATTATTTAGATATTACAATATGGTTGGTTGAGCTGGAGTTCATTATTGAGCTTACACGTTAACGTCACAGTCATCTGAAGAACGAACCCAAACCTTGTTGTTTTTATTAATTGTATTACCAAATGGGTATCAAATAAACAGTAAGCATTGGTAACACAACTTCCAAAGTTACAGTAAAATAAAAAGGCCCCTGACTCGGACAATACACAATCCAACATGTTCAACAGAAGAGAATCAGTTATATTGTTTGTACACATGGTACTTTACATATATATATATATATATATATATATATATATATATATATCTGTTTGTTTAAGGTGTCCAGGTGATGCAGACAGGCTGGACCAGAGAGTGAGAGACAGAACTGGACTCCTCACAGCAGTGAACTTCAGCACAGGTACAAAGACTCTTTTTTTCATACTGTACAAAGAATCAAGAAATATATTGGTTTAAATGAATGAAGTATTGACTTGAATACACTGATATACATTCCATTAAACAATACTAGATCACCTACACATCAGTTAAGTTGAGGGTTTTTTTCCATGCAAAAAGTTACATTTAGATGATAACAAGCAATATGACTTTGTCAGCTTTCTAATTTAATGTATTGAAGGCAAAGATATTTAACACATAGTGAGAACTGCTACTATTTATCTCTCAATATTGTCTGTAAAAAAACGTGGTAAAAGTGATTCTTTCAGTGAGGCAACAGAGCAAGCTTCTACAGTTGTTTTGATAACAGTTAAATATTATTTTGATAATAACATATATTTCAATGTTGATGAACTTCATACTGTTCATTCATAATCTGATTGTCTTTGTAGCTCATTGTTGAAATAAAAAAAAAACATTACAATTACAAAATAATTATATCTACAGCCCCTAAACACACAAACACACCGCTTTCATAAATAACACACTTGTTCTGCAATAATATGTTTTATGTTTCCTGTCATTTTTGTTAGGAAAGGACATGCCTGAAAGACAGGACATTTTCTCCTTCCCCCGAGGGTCAAGAAGAACATCCAAGAGGAACATTAAAAGCTTAGATTTTAAGACCAGTACAGGACATTCACTAAGAAACTACTTTTATCAGCTGATCGAATGCAGCTATTTCCACATCTACACTCCATCAGCTGATTATTTCTATTTGCCTCACTTTATGAGCTTCACAACATGTACCTTGTTTTGCAACGTCACAAATAAATGGGGCCAATCTTCAGTCAGATGTGAATGTGTAATCTAAAATTTTCAGTAAGAATAATGGACAAAAGGAGTGCAAATACAAATACAATTTATTGAAATGTGAACCAAAAGTTAATCAAATGTTTTAAATAAAAAGCACATATGGACAGAAGGTGTAAACCTATGAAATGTATTAAACACATTTAGTCAAATAAAGTGACCGACTAGGCCTGTGCAGTTGGTATCAGCTTTGCCCAGCATGGGCTCCTTCATCAGCCCTGGTCCTCCTCGCAGAGGAAAGACCCTCAGTCCTCCTCGCAGAGGAAAGACCCTCAGTCCTCTCCAAACCAACAGACAGGACGTCCATCACACGGAGGTTTCTCCCTGAAGTCTCTGCAGCTCTCTGGACACCATGCTGTCTCAATCCGTCCAAACTGAATATGAGATTGGGAAAATGAAAATAATAAATGCTTTAGACAATAAGAAACATAAAGTTGACTGTTGAGTTGCTCAGTTTTTTTAGATTGTCAATACTATTACTGTATAACTAATATCTCAGGTTAAGAGGCACATTCAAATAAAGATTGGTCTTTAAATAAATTTTGTCTTTTGAATTGTTTGTCTAAAGTCAAGGATCTATAACTGGTACTTAGTTTTAATGATACAGTCTGGTTATTATGCTGTTTGGAGGAGGCCTCACAGGTAAGAGCACTAACTAGCTACCATCACATGTACCTTAGCTTCACTTAAATGTATTAAACGTATAGTTAAGTGATATCAAAATATAAATAACTAATGTCATGCAAACATATTAATATTTGCTTGATTCCAGTGTTGAATTTAGCACAATTGCATACAAACGTTAAGGGGTTTTAAGATTCTGAAGTATTATGCTAAAAGCTCAATAACTTAGATTATTATTTATAGTTTTGCTGAATAGTTTCATGTCCGCTTACCTTAGAAACGTAAAATGCGACGGCAGCGTGCAGATGGGGAGCATGTTAGCTTAGCTTGGTAGCTTCAGCTAGCTCTGGAACTTCCAGCTCGGTGGCAGCAGGTCCCGCCTCGGCTCCGCCTCTTTGCCCTTATTTGGAGAAGGCGGGAGTTGAACTCTGGCGTCACTGTCGAGCCGTTAGTGGCCGACTCCGCCTACTAAGGGCTTCACTGCAACTCTGCAGAATCCTATGGGTGACGTCACGGACCCTACGTCCATTTATATATACAGTCTATGTGTAGAACACATGCAGGCTATTGCTACAGTGGAGTCACCCGCTTTCAGGGAGCGGGAACTTTTTCCAACTACCTGGAGAAAGAATATACAAAAATGGAAAGCTAGCTAATATCGATGCAATCCAGATTGCATATAATGCATGTCAAGTTGATCAACAGATTGTATTATTCTCCAATGCAATAACAGTACTGAAATGAAGGCTATAAGGGCATTAATGGGAGCCCTTTTTACAAGTAACAAAAACGTTACTTTTCACAGTAACGCATTACTGTTGGGTGTAAGTAACTAGTAAAGTAACTGAGTTACTTTTGAAATGAAGTAACTAGTAATGGTAACTAGTTACTGGTTTTCAGTAACTAGCACAACACTGCCCACAAATAATAAATAAACACATTAGCCATATTACCATGGGACATGGGGACACAGCTAATACATGCTGCCATCACATCGAAGTTAGAGGCCTTTGCATATTTAAAACCAGTGCCAAATATGTCAAATCTGTAAAGTTTTTGTAAAACTACAGAAACAAACTCTCAATGGCCACCAGTCTGCAGATCACACACATCCATTTTACAAAAGATGTAACAAAGATGTTTACACTGCCGACAGTCATTATTTCAAACAGTATGAACACATTTAACGCAGAATGCTTGCTCATTCATTTGTTTCCCTCGACCACGATGGTTGCCATCGTATGGTCAGATCCTGATGAAGGCGATATTCATGTCCTTTTGAAGCACATTAAATAATAGGTTAGCGCATAAGAGATAATTAATTAGGTAATGCATACTTTTTAAACTGTCACTGTTAGCTAATTCAGAGACATTATTACCAGCTGCTAAAGCAACGCTGGTATTGTTTTCCCCTATTGAGTCTCCACAGAAACTGCTCTCATTGCTGTCACTGAGGAACTGCACACTGCCAAAACTGCATCCCTCTCCTCTGTCATCATCCTGTTGGACCTGTCTGCTGCATTCGACACGGTGAATCATCAGATCCTCCTTCGCACGCTCCAAAAACTTGCAGTTTCAGGCTCTGCACTTTCCCTCCTCACCTCATACCTCAAAGACCGTACTTACAGGGTGACTTGGAGAGGGTCTGAGTCCGACCCTTGTCAATTAACTACAGGGGTCCCTCAGGGCTCTGTTCTTGGTCCCCTCCTCTTCTCCCTGTACACAAACTCGCTCGGATCAGTCATTAGCCCGCATGATTTTTCATACCACTGCTACGCTGACGACACCCAATTAATTCTGTCCTTTCCCCGCTCAGAGACCCAGGTCGTCGCACGCATCTCTGCTTGTCTAGCTGACATCTCTCAGTGGATGTCTGCTCATCACCTCAAGCTCAACCTTGACAAGACTGAGCTGCTCTTCCTTCCGGGAAAAGATTGTCCCACTCTTGACCTAACAATCAACATCGGCACCTCAGTTGTTTCCCCGACTCAGACTGCAAAGAATCTGGGTGTGACCCTAGATAACAACCTGTCCTTCACTGCAAACATCGCTGCTACAACCCGTTGCTGCAGATACACGCTTTACAACATCAGGAAGATACGTCCCCAGCTGACACAGAAAGCGACGCAGGTTCTGGTCGAGGCTCTCGTCATCTCACGCCTAGACTACTGCAACTCCCTCCTGGCTGGTCTACCTGCATGTGCCATCCGACCTCTGCAGCTCACCCAGAATGCAGCGGCTCGTCTGGTCTTCAACCTTCCTACATTTTCCCACACCACTCCGCTCCTCCGCTCCCTTCACTGGCTTCCGGTAACTGCTAGAATCCACTTCAAGACACTGGTACTTGCTTACCATGCTGCGAATGGATCTGGCCCTTCGTACATCCAGGACATGGTTAAACCGTACACCCCAGCGCGTGCACTACGCTCTGCATCAGCCAAACGACTCGCTGCACCCTCGCTGCGAGAGGGACCCAAGTTCCCATCAGCAAAAACACGTGGGTTTGCTATCCTGGCTCCAAGATGGTGTAATGAGCTCCCCATTGACATCAGGACAGCAGATAGCTTGCACATCTTCTGGCGCAAACTGAAAACTCATCTCTTTCGACTCCACTTCGAGCGATAGATTTATTAACAAAGCACTTATATACTAATAAAGGACTGGCTTATCTAAAGCCAGTTGAGTAGCACTTGAAATGTTTGGCTCTATGAAACCTGATGTACTTATATGATTCTGTTTTCTTCAAGGTTGTGTCTTCCTGGTCGAATGTACTTATTGTAAGTCGCTTTGGATAAAAGCGTCAGCTAAATGCAATGTAATGTCATGTAATGTGTGTGTCGTCATGGCAATGTGGTCCTGAAGACACACAGAGGTGATTTTGAGTACTTTGCCTAGTGTTTAAATGCATGTGGACAGATTTTGTTAATCACAACCGTGCAAGTTTTAGTGTACCTTCTCATCTTTTTTGCAGGTTCCATACAATATGTGAACTGGTTAAGTGAAGAGCAGAAGCCACTTTTCAAATTTACAATCCTTTTCCCATGCCATTGCTGTCAACACCTATCCATGCTGAACGTTGTTAAGATATTATTGATTGTGGTGTGGCCAAAAGTGCAATATACTTCAAAATGTAACTGACAGAGGGCAGTGCTTTTGTCCTGTGACACTGTGCCCATGGATTTTATTTCATTTCAAGGTTTTGAATTACGTCGCTAAACTCCTTGAAAAGGTCCTCTTCCTTTTCTCCAAGGTACACGACAAGGCAGCGGAGTACCTAAATGAATATATTCTGAATGGGTGACTGCCAACAACTTGCATTTCAATGACAACTCTAAATAACGATCCTACCTCAAGAAGCATGTCCTTGATCTGCTTCACCGAGATCCATTTTTAATAAAAAGCGATATCACAATAGTAACCAAAGTATTTTTACTCTCACAGTAGCCTCTACCACTTTGTATCCTCTCACAGAACTATTCACAGTTCAAAGGCTGCTAATGTTGGTCAAACAGCAATTTGCCTATACAGTGCAACTACAAGGCTATCTACTGTATTTGAATGACAAAAGATGACACTCACCTTAAAATGTCCTTTGTATATTTCTATGTATCTTAACTGTCGGAACTTGTCCAGGCATGTTAAGTGGGAGTGGACTTGAAATCCTTAACTCAAGGTATAGAACAATTAAGTTATCAAGCCAATTGCATTACTTACTACAACTTGAATTTTGTTTTAAGTCAATTAACGCAGAAATCCGAGTTCAAATTACACACAATATTAAGTTGATGTAATTACCAACATTATTACGTCAACACAACTTATACATTCATGTTTGCAACTCAAAATGTTTATCTAAATCAATTAACTCACATTTTTATCTTGCAACTATGCATTTAATTAAGTGGAGGTGAAAGGTCGCATGAATGCGTTTTTAGAGTGTAGGCCTTTGTTCCACGACAACCTTCTTCAAAATCAAAGTACTACAACTAACAAGTTCTGTGGTCGCAACGCTATCACGCTGACAACATCTGTCCATAGACTCCATACAGCTTCTGTGGTAGCTGCCTCTACAGTAGGTGTCTCCTAAGGGCAAAAACACACGCACAGACTGACACGGTGAAAACAACACCAGTGTTGCGGCTGGTGGCTATTGAAAAAAAACCATTCAAAAGTGAATGATTTCTTTCCTGACCCCTTCCCGAGGCTTTCAAAGGCAGATAAATACCCCCTAACATTCAAATGATGTCCCTTCATTCATTAATTTCTAATCAGGCCAGGTAATTAGAATAATATCCAACTGTGATTTTCAAGTGGAATTATAGAACAAGTCACGTAAACACTTTTGATTGACCATCTCAAAGGCGCTGCTTGATTTTCAATCCCCTGGGGAACATTAATGTTAATGCCCTGCTCTGTGAGTAATCTGGTGATTGAACTGCACCCAGAAGTTAACTGTTAAAGTGCAGCGCTAGAATAATTCTCTGACCTAACTACAGGGTTTCACATTTCATGAAATACAACCCTTTTAAGCAGCAGCATGACATTTATAGTCCTGCCATGCTGCTGCCACCTCTCACAGTTGCACTTCTCCTGCCTCAGCTTCCATCCAGCATCCCCTCTCCTTCAGAAAGCCTAACCACCCTTTCAAACCACTAGGATATCTGCTTGCCTTTCTCTATTCATCTCCCCATCCCTAGCCTTCGGCTTTGGCCTGAGCGACACATACACATGATGTGTTTTGGCCCTTTGACACCAAACACAAAGGGACCGCAACCCTTCCTCAGGCAGCAGCTTTACTCTGTCAGAGCTCCAGTCTGTCCTATTGGAGGTAAGTAAGCCAGAGCCTATTATGAATTTAAACTACTGCTCTTTCTTCGCCTTTAGTCTCTGCTTTACAGTAGGAGCTTTTGCAAAATCCAGACCAAATACATTTGTTTGTACGGAGATCTTACATTTTGAAATGTGAAGGCTCTCCTGGTTTATGTGTGTTTAACCCTAGGCTAAAAAAATGCTGTAGCCTTTTATGAAATTGTATTTTGCTGTAATGGCAGAGCTTGCCTCAGGCCAGCCTTTTAAAAGGGTGGTGGTGTTGAGCCCAATGCATTATTTCCTGTGGTATCTTACAGTTAACCTGGAACACCTCCAGTTAACAGCTGATGGCTGGCTCCAGCTGGAAAACCTTTTAAAACCCACTCCCTCGCTCTCGTTTTACAGTAGCTGTGTTTTTTTTCTAATATCTTCAATTTTGTAACTTTCACATCGTTTCTGACTACTAACACTGTATCCCTCGAGCCATGGTGGCAACACTTCCTTTTACTTCCTCATCCTCACATCTCCCCGAGCATCATTTGGATAGCGAGCAGATGTGGATGTGACAGCTGTTTAAATATAGCCCTAAACCTAAAGTTGTGACAATGAAGGCGCTCCAAGCTGTCACTTACGATTTTTAATGTCAGTAGGATCTAAAAATGTATCCGTATATTTCAAGCTTTAATTTGACTGTGTTATGTACAGTAATGGTGTGAAAGGCTTTAGTTTTATTATTATTTTAAACCACACAAGGATAAAACTTAAAAGAAAATTGAACTGTTTTGCTTTCTGTATCATCGTCATTTTCACAATGTACAAATTCAAAAGCAGCACTGTGATGGAAAAAAGAAGAACATTGAGTATCGTTTGTAGTGATGGATTTGTGATGCTTAGTCCTTGATGCTGGGGCGGGGTTCGAATCCAGCGACCCATGTTTGGATACTGAAGCCTCTTCTGTAAACCTAAAGGCAAAAAGATACCAAATGTATACATACATGATTAATTGTGGTTCACTTTCCATCCATCCATCCATCTTCTCCCGCTTATCCGTGGTCGGGTTGCGGGGGTAGCAGTTCCAGCAGAGAGCCCCAAACTTTATTTTCCCTGGCGACATCAACCAGCTCTGACTGGGGGATCCCAAGGCGCTCCCAGGCCAGCGAAGAGATATAATCCCTCCACCTGGTCCTAGGTCTACCCCTTGGTCTCTTCCCAGCTGGACGTGCCTGGAACACCTCCCTAGGGAGGTGCCCAGGTGGCATCCTAACTAGGTGCCCGAACCACCTCAACTGGCTCCTTTCGACGCGAAGGAGGAGCGGCTCAACTCCGAGTCCCTCCCTGATGACCGAACTTCTCACCTTATCCCTAAGGGAGACACCAGCCACCCTGCGGAGAAAACCCATCTCGGCCGCTTGTATCCGCGATCTCGTTCTTTCGGTCATGACCCATCCTTCATGACCATAGGTGAGGGTAGAAACGAAAATGGCCCGGTAGACAGAGAGCTTTGCCTTCTGGCTCAGCTCCCTTTTCGTCACAACGGTGCGGTAAAGCGACTGCAGTACCGCTCCCGCTGCTCCGATTCTCCGGCCCATCTCACGCTCCATTGTTCCCTCACTCGAGAACAAGACCCCGAGATACTTGAACTCTTTCACTTGGGGTAAGGACTCATTCCCTACTTGAAGTGGACAGTCCATCGGTTTCCTGCTGAGAACCATGGCCTCAGATTTGGAGGTGCTGATCCTCATCCCAGCCGCTTCACACTCGGTTGCGAACCGATCCAGTGAGTGCTGAAGGTCGCAGACCGATGAAGCCATTAGAACCACATCATCTGCAAAAAGCAGTGGTGCAATCCTTAGTCCACCGAACTGCAGACCCCCTCCCCCATGACTACGCCTCGAAATCCGATCCATGTATATTACAAACAGGATTGGTGACAAAGCGCAGCCCTGGCGGAGGCCAACCCTCACCGGAAATGGGTCCGACTTACTGCCGAGGACCCGGACACAGCTCTCGCTTTGGGAGTACAGAGATTGGATGGCCCTGAGTAGAGACCCCCCTCACCCCATACTCCCGCAGCACCTCCCACAGTAACTCCCTGGGAACTCGGTCATACGCCTTCTCCAAGTCTACAAAACACATGTAGACCGGATAAGCGTACTCCCAGGCCCCCTCCAGGATCCTTGCGAGAGTAAAAAGCTGATCCGTCGTTCCACGACCAGGACGGAATCCGCATTGTTCCTCCTCAATCTGAGGTTCGACAATCGGCCTGACCCTCCTTTCGAGTACCTTAGAGTAAACTTTCCCGTGGAGGCTGAGTAGTGTGATGCCTCTGTAATTGGCACACACCCTCTGATCCCCCTTTTTAAAAAGGGAACCACCACCCCGGTCTGCCACTCCTTCGGTACTGTTTCCGACTTCCACGCAACGTTGATGAGACGTGTCAACCATGACAGTCCCTCAACACCCAGAGCCTTCAGCATTTCCGGGCGGATCTCATCCACCCCCGGGCTTTGCCACTGTGGAGTTGTTTGACGACCTCAGTGACCTCCCCCCGGGAGATTGGTGTTGATCCCCCGTCATACTCCAGCTCTGCCTCTAACATAGAGGGCGGAGTTGTCGGGTTCAGGAGTTCCTCAAAGTGTTCCTTCCAACGCCCTAACACTCCATCAGTTGAGGTCAACAACGTCCCATCCTTACTGTACACAGCTTGGATGGTTCCCTGCTTCCCCCTCCTGAGGTGTCGGACAGTTTTCCAGAACAACTTTGGTGCCGCCCGAAAGTCCTTCTCCATGTCTTCTCCGAAGAAACCAAATGTATACATACATGATTAATTGTGGTTCACTTCTACAAGCTGCCAAAATAAACAAGTCATCTCAATCAAACTGAACAGTAAATGCTTGTATTTAAGCGCTATAAAACATATTTTGCTACTTTCATCTGTTAAGTCCTTTCTCAGAGCATCAGGCACTGAGTCAATAACTGACACTGAACTTATTTCACCGTCAGCAGCTAAAACACTTTTTAACTGTGCAGTTCAGCGGTTAAATATTTATTAATACGAATACGCAATACTTTGTACGACATACACTTCTACATAAGTATTGTTATTCACTGTACAAATGTGCACATGTATTAATTAACTTATTTTGATTATATAAATATTTGTATTTGTATTATATTTGTATCTATTTAACTATATTTTATCTTTTTTTGCACATTTGCACATTTTATTCTAAATGGAGCAACTCATATGATAAATAAAGTTTTCAGATTCTGATTATCTCCCTCATCACGAATCCCCAAACCCCCACCGAGCTCGTCCCCAGGGTCAGAATGCCTGAGCTATTCCCATGTTAAATATTAAGGTTAACCAGATGATTACCCTGACGGTAGAAAACAAAAACAAAACATATGTTTGTGATGCACACTGTAATTATGTTTTCTTTTTCTCCCTTTTCTTTGTTGATTATTTTCTTGTTACACATTGCCAATTTTACAGATTTCAAAGGCATACAATAACATTCTAGTAAAATAATTAAGAAGGTGTGAGGATCATTTCCACCATTAGTTTTTCATGCTTCCAATTCCTGACTATACAAGCTTGGAGGTTGTAAATATTGCACAAACGTTGTTATACCTAGCTTAAACTACACCAATGTTGTCACATGTGCCTACAATGATACAAAACAAAGAGAAGCCGCAGATAATTACAGATGGAGTTCTCACAAATGTTGCTTGAATCAACAATTTAATTATCTACAAAGTTGCCAATACATTTTCAATTGGTCGAATAGTGCATGATCAATTGGTCGAATAGTGCATGATCAATTGGTCGAATAGTGTATGATCAATTTCACAGATTCACACAAAACCTTCATACAAACAACAATAGAGTGGTGCAGGAATGAGTGCTAAAACCCATACATTAGTTAGCATTTTAGCTTTTTCTTGTTCTCTTGTCTTAAAATGTACCCTGTAATAACGTTTGTGGTTAATAAGACATGACATTTGTCAGTAAATACCACACTGGTGAATGTCTAAAGCAGGGGTGGGGAACCTCCGGCCCCCGGGCCGCATACGGCCCGCGAGACCATTTGGTACGGCCCTCGAGGTAATTTATAAACACACGCAAAAAAGAAAAAATGAAAGAAATCTAGACCGCAAAAAAATTAAACAAGCGAGTGCCTGTTTTTCCTGGCCAAGGTCAGGGTCAGGGTCCTTGAACACAACACGAGCCTAACGTGTCATCACGTGGTATATTTCTCGTCTGACAGGGGTGGAGTGCTGACGGGGAGCACCAGAACACCGCTCCGGCACTTCCAAAAATTGCAGTAGCCTACCCAAAAGGAGCCGTACACATGCCGCAGTTTTTGCGTGTCTGTGTCTTTAGTTGTAAGCCCAGTGGCGATCTGTTCATGACTGTCATACTGATCATACAGTCAATAACTTTGTTGTTATTAGCATCTGGTTAGCGAGCTATATGCTAACGAATATAAGAAGCTTTTTCTCCAACCAGTGAGGTAAAGGCACATCTTTATATGATCATTATTATACAAAATAAGATAATAAAGTAAACGGGTATAAAATACTATATGACAGTAAAAAAAAGTTGTTATTAACAAATAAGAATACAGTTTGAAAGGGGAGTTATTTGTAAAATGTCCATAAAGAAAAAGTAAATCTGTTTACAGTTCTGTTTCATATGGGTGTTGAGAGATGTTTCCATAGATCTAATGTTGCTCTCAAAGTGCACCAGATTGATGCTTTTAACTTCAACATTTAAAAAAAAATCTTCCCGGGGGAGCATGCCCCCCGGACCCCCCTAGAGGAGGTTAGGTCCCCCCCCACTTAAATCATGTCCACATGGATAGGAAACTAAATACATTTGCCCACATCTTGTGTCCATATCTTTCTGTTTTGGTGGTCATGCCACAACCGTGCACGTGCATGCATCATCATGGTAAGATATCTGGATTAAGAGGTTGCTTTTTCTTTGCACAGCATGAAAGAAAGGTGAAATGAGTGGGCTGTGATTTTAGTTTTTTTAAGCAGAGGTCAATAATTTGTACGGCCCTCGGAGGATGTTGAAAAAATTGAAATGGCCCTTGAGAGGAAAAAGGTTCCCCACCCTGGTCTAAAGCTTTAACATGTTTTAGGAAAAGGTGGTTTATATCAGATGAGTAATTACACCTCATATGTCATCACACCGAATACGAGTCCGCATTAGTCTTGGTGGTGATGCACAGCTATAAGACCGTGTAGTTCCTTTACAGCGCTACGTTAGAAGAAGAAAATACACTTTATTAATCTCTTACAGGGACATTTCTTTCCCCACTCTGTTGTGTTTACACACATTACACACACAGGGGAGGATATACATGCACACACACAGAGGATATATACATACACACACACATAACCACATGCAGATATAGAGGTGGCAGAGCAGAGAGGCCGCCAGGTACCCGGCGCCAAGGGAGCAGTTTCGAGGTTAGGTGCCTTGCTCAAGGGCACCTTGGCAGTGGCCTTGGAGGTGAACCTCTCCAGCTACCAGCTCACTCCATCGGGACGTGAACCGGCGACCCTTCGGTTCCAAGACCAAGTCCCTACAGACTGAGCCACTGAATTAACAATGATTCAATTGGTGTTTTATCCTGCTGAACAAAATGTGTCAGTATACTTTTTTTTTGTCTTTGCTATGGAGTCAAGTGTGCTCTTAAAAGGAACAATTCCAGGTCGGCCAACAAAAACACAACATCACCACACCGCTCTAGTGAAACATGCAACCTGTGTGGAGGGGGTTCAGTAGCTTGATCATCATTTGACACAATAAACCTTTTATTCCACAATCAGCAACCTGTGGACCCTCTTCTCCAGCCCCATGCCCCCCTGCCCTTTGTGACGCAGGGCAGTGTGAGAGCCCGACTCTGTGGCCAGGGGCTGGGGAAAGTCAGGTTGATTAAACAAGCTGCCGGCATAATGTGATCATGTATCAGTCAGCCCACACGTTTAGCTCTGTAATTCTTTCTCCACGGCAGCCTGTCTCCTCTCCAGCTTTGGCCTTTTGAAGTTGAGATCTCACAAATCCCCCCTCCCCCCCACTCCATACGATTCACTCCCCCGCCTCATCCATCCGTCCATTCTCCATCATCTTCATCCAATGTGTCCCTCTCTCTGTCCCCGGGCCCTGAGCACTCCTTCGCTTTTAATCTCTCCTCTCACCCCGTCCGTCCCGACCTCCAGCGCTCCTTCGGCCCCCGCTCTATCCGTCCGTCCCTCTCATGCTGCTTCCTGCCATCATTAGGCGTGTTGCCCTGCTCCCTTCCCCTCCCTTATCAGCTGGCTGCGTAGCTGAGAGTTGCTTTGCTAATGGCACTCCAAGGGAGCGCAGAGATAATACTGTTGGCTTTAATTAAATACATTAAAGGGCTGGGAAGATACAGAGCCCCCGGGATGATGTGTTCTTCCCTCACACCTCCCGAAATACCTCTCTTGTCTCCCTCCATCACTTTTCCTTCTCTTCCCTTTCTTCTTCTCCTGAATCACCATTTCTCCCCCTACCGCACGCCTACTCTCACTCTCACTTACTTCCTGTTTTCTAGTTCTTATGATTATTTATTTCTCTTACTTTGTGACTAAGAAAAAAGCCTGCACGTTTTTCTTTCCCTGGCACCCAGAGACTTGAGAACACCTTTATTAGTTTGTATGCCTGGAACTTTGTTTACCATTAATTAGTTTTCTCTGTGAGTTTCATTTACATCACAAGACTTTTGCAGGGTTGCAGGAACCTGAGATGCTTTGTGTTCCTCCTATGATGGGGGAGGTGAGCACTTATAACTTAAATGTATATACTGAAGGGAAGGACGAGGGCAGATTTTGAAACAGATAGTGTGTGCACCCGTTTTGTGTGCATTTCCTCTACCTGCTTATAAACCAGACAACCACTTTTACTCTACCAAATTAGCCTCGTTGATTAAAACCGGGGACATTGCAGAAATATGGTAGACGTCTAGACCTCTAAAATGCCACCCTCAACACGAGGTGAAGGTGCATGCACAAAGCAGCACAGATATGTGAAAGAACATAATGGGAAAAAAATCAATATGTTTTGCAGGTGACAATGTTAGGTTGAGTGGCAATGAACAAGTGCAAAAGAACAAAGTGGAAATATCAGATTCAGAAATCAGAATCAGATATAGAAGCTTACTGTAGCATGCAAACAGCAGATCTGCTTGCAGTGTAGTGCAGAGCATGTAAATTAACCAAATGACGGAGCCCAGCAAAAGCATTTCATTGTGCTTGTGTGCATGCTTGAGTTGGTGTAGGTTTGTGACTGAATGCCCACCTACTTGTTAATACAAGCACAAACAAAAACTCTAAGGAGGTTGCATTTATAACTGGTGCAATGCTGGACACAAACCAACACACACGAGCACACGCACACACAGACCACCTTGCCAGGGAAATTGTGCTCTTCAAGGCGTTGATTAGTCTGCCCGGTGGTGCCTCCCTGCATCTCCATTTAGTCATTATTAAAGGCACATCTGCTCTCTATAAACTGGCTGTTTATATCCCCATCATCCACAATGCACACACACAAACCTGACCTGAAAGCAAGCACGTATGCACGTATGCACATATGCACGTTGTCTGCACACGCAGACATTCTCATATTCATGTCACACACACACACCTCAAGGAGAATTACAATGTGATCAAGGCACTTTCCGATCATCTCACATCAGCTCAACATCCCTCCATAAATAGAAAAACCGGCTCAGCACCGCAGGGAAGGAAACAACATTTGGAGAACAGATTAAAGTGAGGGGTTTTGGGTGGAAGTGTGTGTGCGTGTGTGTGTGTGTGATGTTGTTTCGCAGAGCTATACGTTGATCAAAACAGGTTCCGGGATCAAACAGGGATAAAACAGTGAGTCCACTATAATTTCCTAATACACTTTGTAATGTGTGTGGGTCTGATGTGTTGAACTGTATCAGTTTTATCTCCAGTGTGTGTGTGTGTGTGTGTGTGTGTGTGTGTGTGTGTGTGTGTGTGTGTGTGTGTGTGTGTGTGTGTGTGTGTGTGTGTGTGTGTGTGTGTGTGTGTGTGTGTGTGTGTGTGTGTGTGTGTGTGTGTGTGTGTGTGTGTGTGTGTGTGTGTGTGTGTGTGTGTGTGTGTGTGTGTGTGTGTGTGTGTGTGTGTGTGTCACCCTCTGGCTTGCCATCCTTGTCCCTGGCACCATGTACTCTGTGAAGCCCCACGGCAGTGAAGATGAGAGGTCCTCTCGATTCAATCATACACATGACATTAAGGGAAAACAGAAAGAAAAACTGCAGAAAACAATTAACTTTGACAGAGAGAGGAGCGACGAGGGGGGGGGGGAGCCACAGGGTTTAGGTGGAATTGGAGAGGGGACTGAGGGAGTGAATAAGAAAGAAAAGGAGTGAGACGGAGATAAATGAGATGGATTGAAAGGGGACAAGAGACACTAGTTGTCTCTTGTCAGTGCTGATATATTCTTTAATGACACTCAAAAATGTGGAATACAAAATCTTATGAAAGGATAATGTAATGCATTCTGATTAATGTCATTTTGGGAAGATCCCATTGCTTTATAATAGGGTAAAGATGCTCTCGAGAAAAACTATTGTAATTATTTGCTTACAAACACAAATATTCCTCCTAATTACATTTTACAAAGAACACCTGCACCTCCTTAAACAGCCTCCTGAGAAACAAACCCCCGTTCCTCTTTCTCACACTTTATTGGTGCCCAGACTGCATGTTCTAGTAATGGAGTGCAGTTTCTTGTTATTATTTGCAAAAAATGGTTTCTTCACTGTATACAGTTTGTTCATGTTACATTCATTCACCAGCACTGTCTTTTATGGGGATATTCCTTCAATAGTGTGGCTACATACGACATGTAGGCTCACACTCAAAGTAAATGATCAATGGTTTTATTCACACAGGAGAAAGGCAGTTTTCCTTATAGAGGGTTATGTAATCATTAACACTGTAGCTTCTTGGGTCAAAATGCCAGTTGTGGGTGGTCTTAAGATGCTTTGCCCTGATTTACAACCGAGAGAAACTGCATGTACTTTGTTGTTTAAAATATGTATTTATCTCTCTATATTCTTCTTTCCCCAGTAGGATTCCTAGTCCATTTTGTGCTGCACTAACTCATTTTCCCTGTAAGGCTCCATCTAATCTAAAGAGGGATGCTGCCACAAGCTATGAGGCTCTCATAAATGAAATGTCAGATTTAGGTGAAACCAGATGCACAATAGTTCTCTATTTGAGCTTCGAATTAAAGTAAATCCAACCGCTGTTTGCTAGAATATTGAATGAGAATATATCTCCATTCTGCACTGGGTTACATTTCTAAGGTCCTGAGGTAATACGAAAAAAAGACAAAATCATCAAACCTCCTTTACTAATGTTGTCCTGAGAGGGATTAAGATGGTGTGCTTAATTTAACATGAAAGACAGCATATAGTATTAATAAGTGGGGTAGCTTTCTGAATGTATACTGATAGTTAAACAGCCGTGTATCTACACAGAGAAGTAGATATTCCTTCTCATAAGTCGATGCCACCTGTCAGTGTATCCGGTTATACCCGGTGATTTAGAGCTTTTTATCTCTGACAAATTACCATCAAAGTGCGGCTGAGACAATTTGAGAACAGCAGCTATACGTTTTATGAACGCAGCACGTCAGAGGGACTGTTTCAGAAATCACCTTAGCGAGACAGCTTAATTGTTTCCAATCAGCAAAACAAGTTGACAACAGTGTGAGTTGTCAGGAGGAACATTCAGGATATAAAACGCAGCCACCTGTCTCAGCAACACAAGCAGAGCCATTTCAACTGTCTACGTACATCAGGGGTATTCAACTAAAATTCAACAAGGTCCAGTTAGAGTAAATCTCCCCATGCCAAGGTCTGGAACATCAAAATGTCTAACTTGCTTTATGAATTAGTGTGATATATATTGAAGTAGCCTCTAGCTTTATCAACGTCTGCATGTAATCAAGAACTGACTGCCAATCAAATAAAGAAAGTACAATTCAAAAACAACAATATTTATTGTCAATTAACATTGAACTATACCAGGGGTCTTCAACCTTTTTGACCAAAAGAGCCATTTTGCCCCCTTTTCCACCAATTTTTTTTGTCTGGAGCCGCAACACATATTTGATAGCTTGATAGCTTATAAAGTTGTATATATTGTTACATCATAGACAAAAACTACAGTTTTTTTGCATTTATTATTTATTACATTATAGAAAACTGTTTACCTCTAATAATAAACAAAGGAGAATACAAAAAAAATACACAGGCCAACTTTAAAATAAATCAACACAGCCCTTGGGGAGTCCTCTGCACATTTGAAGACAATGAATATAATTAAAATGGGCCCACTTTGAAATAAATAAAACATATAGCTGCACCCTAAAAATAGTTAAAGGTATAGGTCATTTTGGAGAAACCAGCTCGAGTGCACTAGAATTTGAAAGTACGCAGCCGAAAAAAATCTGCCACTTCCTTCAGACTTCCTTACAGAGCCCCTCCTCCAACACACACGAAGGCGCACATGACCAATGAGGGCACGAGATAAGTTTGTGCACGAGATGGAAGGCTGACAGGCAGGTAGGCCATCCAGTTATTTTTGCCGGGCCGGCTCAGATGATTGGTCGTGCTTTTTACAGCGCTCAGAATATTTTTATTATTGTATTTATTGTCAAAGCATTTAAGATATTCATTGCTATCGGGATGTTAAGAGCATTCCATGGAATATAACAATAAGTGTTTCTGAAATAAATTACATACCCCACCTTTAACTGATTGAATAGAGTGGCGAAGTCACGCCTATCTACTTCCGGTCCATGGGACCTAATTTCGGGAAAATTATGTATTGAAGTCAATGGAGAGAGAAAACGTATCTTCCAATCCCGTTTGAATTGTGTCATGAATTACACATATGATGTTTGTCAATCTTAAAAAAACATTTCCATGTAAAAAAAGTCACAGTTTGTCGTAAAACTGTTGAAATATAAGACTATGAAAAATACGCAACTAGAAAGACTACAAATCCCAGCGATTAAGTAAGTAAGTGATGTCATAACTGATGTCACAATTGTTTTCCTCCGCTAAATATAAGAGATAGCTAAGATAAGATAACTTTAACAAGATGCCTGTGTGCTTAGTACCAGGTTGTTATCATACCAGCAATGGGTCTTGCTCGTTCTTTCGCTTCCCGTCTGATGAAAGGACCAGGAGTGGCTGGATCAAGTTAGCTACCTAGCTAGTAGCAAGCACGTTAGTTAGCATTACAGTCTTAGCCTTGTCATTTTTATTAGCCTTAACATGAAGTAACATCAAGTAACCCAAAATGTTAAACAGTAAGAGTAGTAGTCATATTTCATGAACCCTTTGAAGAGTACTGTCACACCGGTGTGATCATTCTATAATACACCATTTAAGCCTGGGGGAGAAATGCTAACGCTAACGCTACATTAGCACCGGCAATCTGTTCTACTTCATGCTATCTGCACAAATGGTTGACATTAAACATAAAATAGAATCGCCCCGTCAAAATTGAAATCCCCTATTAATGTATTGATTATAGGTCCGGGTCCGTAGAGGTCGGCGTCTGGGTCCGGATCCGGACCGTGGTCAGCCTGTTGCCGACCCCTGGTCTACATGATCCCAACAATGAAGTGAAAACAGGACTTAACGTACAGGGGCAAAGAAAAGTGAACACCTCTGCACTGAAAACTCAGAGGACTGCAAGAGTTCAGTTAAGGTACATTCTTAATTTTCTCTGCTTGGAAGTTCCACCCAACTTAATACAAGGAGACTCTTCAGGCACCGCTTCAATGACATCTCGGCTCCCGCTCTTTTATCTCTGAACACTCGGCTGCCTACTGACACCGGCAGAGCGGAATATACAGTATAAGAAGAGTGCTAATGGGGTTCAGCTGCCGTTTGTTGTCTCATTAGGCTGCTGCTTGTGTCTCTGTCTCCCAGCCAGGGCTTTACTTTAGCACAGCAGAAAACAGACTCTCCACATCACTCCAAGATGCAACATACTCTTACTTCTTCTGACTTTCTTCTCAGAGCTGTTATAACCAACCCAGTCTCACGGCATTTTGTGTTCACCAACACGATTTTTAATCTATTGATTCGTGTTCAACAACACGATTTGCCCTTTTTTTTTCGTGTTGCACAGCACGATTTTAAAAGCAATGTATTTCTACTGCCTGCAGCACGTCTTTTTCTCCGGTCGGGTCGAGGAAGACCGGAAGCTGTGTGGTTCATAAAAACATGTTCTTACTCAATATCAAGCCACAGTTATTGCTTTTATTTGAAATCGTATAATTTCGGACTTTTGTTGCCGTCTGTGAGGAAAATAAATGGGGCTCAGAGCCTCAGAATACTGAAATCTGTATTTTTTAAATATTTTTTTCCTTCTAATTCGATATTCTTTTCAAAATAACACACTGTTATTTACTCACCAATAACACACAATTATCCTTGCTTTTATTTATTGGTTTAATTCCATAATCTCGGGCTTTTTTGGCGTCCGTCAGGAACTGAATTTCAAAATAAAAATAACCGGAAACAGACATAGCATTTCGAGCGATTACCCAAGATCCTCAGCTATGGTTTTAAGCTCGCTTATTGGATGTTTTAGCCGCAATGCATGCTGGGATTTGGTGTTTATATGATATGAAATCCGGAAAACATTTTAAAAGAATAAAATAATACTTAATTCCGAGCGCTCTTGCTTTTCTCTTTGAAAGTCATCACATAACGGCATTGTAATACACGGTTCGGCTGCATTGTATATTACAGATCTGCCGTAGTTCTTTATTTATAGAGCCCTGATGAGAAGACCTTTGAAAAAACTGAAAAAATGCCGCCGAAACTGAATAATTGACGTGGATCATAAATATATTCAACAATTAAACAACATCTTCAATTTCTCTTCACACAATAAGTCTCCTTGCAGTATCAACACTAATTCGGCTGACTTTAACATTTGATCTAATTCACAGATAGGTTATATTTACACCATAACGGTGCACAGCTGATATAAAAGGACTGTAGTTTTTAAAGATATTACTGATTTTCTTTGAATGTAAGAATGTAAATACTGAGTCTGAAATAGTATAGCAATATGCTGTAAAATTATGTGAAAGCATGCATAAAACTACACATTTTCAGATGTTGTACGAAAACAAAAGTGTCCTACACTAATAATACAAAGTTATTATGGCTGTGTGTACCTTGTGTGCACCACCTAGTGGTTAAAGCACGTTATTGAATTATTGTGTTTTATTTGATTAAAAAAATATTAAGAGTACATACTTTCATAGGGGGAAAGTATAAATATAGAATATAAAAAATCAAGAAGATACTATAAGTGATCTCTACAATAAAACAGTTTTGTGCAGAATGTACAAAGATATTAATAGGAGGAGGTGCAAAACAGAAAAACGAATTAACCTTTATTTAAATATTAAATAACAGATTAAGGTCTTCTTTTAAATAAGAAAAAAACGTTGGGGGTTTCTATCTACAGATAAATATTAAGCCTGACAAAGTACTTAACGTCTAATATATTGCTTTCCTGCAATGTTAACTATGTTGAAGCACTTATTTTAACTGATATTATACATATGAATTATACTCTTATGTATGTAGATAGAATAAGAAATGTGCAGAATATGACAGTTTAATGGTGGAGGTACACACATATTGATAGATGTCTTGTAATGCACTGTTGAGGAACCTGTGACCCAAGTGTTTCATTCATTGCATAACTACACCGTAGTTGTGTATATGATATGTCAATACACCTTTGAAAATCTTGAAAGGGATGTGCAAAATAGCCATAACATACAGTCTTTAATTAACTATTAGTAGAGAATAACGAGTAATGAATATACTTTATTACTCGTTTCCATTCATGTCAATTGCAGATACATGTTTAGTCTTCTCAAGCACCAACTATCAAATATCTCTCCTGATTGTTGGCACTTGACAATCACCTTACCTGAATTTTACTCAGGTGTAACTAAAGTCTGATTTAAGGGTTGTTTATATTTCACATAATTAAATCAGAATCTGCAAAGTAACTCAAATAAATGCAGTGGAGTAAAAATACCAGGTTAACCTCTGAATTGTAGTGGAGTAGAATTACAAAGTAACAATGAGCTGTCATGTGGGTATTAATGCTGCGCATTATGGACACAAGCGATTTTCACCCATTTATTAATGATATGTTTTACATTTGATAACACCAATATGTTTCAAAACCTTTATTTATCCAGGTAAAATCCCATTGAGATCAATGATCTCTTTTTCAAGGGAGACCTGCAGCAGTAGGTTCCACAAGAAGACATAAACAACAGAACAACAAAAGGACATCATACAGCAAAATGTACAGGGATTACAATTTACATATTTAACCACAAGTACAGGTACCAACAGCATCTGATTTTGTAGCATCCAACCGAGCTTTAAAAACATGTAGTGGTACTAGCTTGGTAATTTTCCATTCTTTTTGCAGACTGTTCCATGTTAGTGGAGCTGCACATCTAAAAGCTTTCTTCCCTAAGACAGTCCTAGCACTTGGCACATTTAATAAAACCACAGCATGCGATCTCAGGCAATAAGTACTTTCAATTCGCAGAGAGATCAGGGAGCAGATATAAGATGGTAGTTTATCCAACATGGCTTTGTAAATGAAAATGTACCAGTGTCTGAGCCTCCGTACAGTAAGTGATGGCATAACCGCCTTGGTATACAGGGTACAGTGATGCGTAAGTGCTTTACAATTTGTCAAAAATCTCAGTGCACTGTGATACGCAGCATCTAACTTGCTCAGGTAATTGGCAGGTGCATTCATATATAACAAATCACCATAATCCAGCACAGGTAAAAAGGTCACAGTGACTAGCCTTTTCCTGGCCTCAAGCGAGAAACAGGACTTATTTCTGTAAAAGAAACCTAGCCTAACCCTCAGCTTTTTAAGCAGGTTATTGACATGAAGTTTAAAAGTGAGACAGTCATCAAGCCAGATACCCAAGTATTTGTAACAGGTAACCACTTCAAGTTGTATTTCTTGCGTAGTTACAATATCCAAAGCAGTCTCTGGTGTATTTTTAGCTTTAGCTTTAGAAAAGAGCATTACCTTGGTTTTATCCACATTTAAAAGAAGCTTAAGCTCCGAGAGCTGAGCCTGAATAATGTTAAAAACAGCCTGTAATTTAACAACAGCCTCGTTAATCGAGGGACCTGCACAGTACATAACGGTATCGTCCGCATAAAAATGTAAGGTTGCTCCTTCAACATTTTCACCTAAACTATTAATATAGATAGAGAATAATAGCGGACCTAAAACTGAACCTTGTGGTACACCATTAGTGATGTTTAACCACTCAGAAGACAGCCCATCAAACTGAACACATTGGGATCTTTCAGAGAGGTAGTTTACAAACCACCCCACTGCATGGCTGGACATGCCTATACTGACCAGCCTTTGCTTCAAAATGCAATGATCGACAGTATTAAAAGCTTTGGATAGGTCAACAAATAGAGCTGCACAACTCTGCTTATTATCTAAAATACTCGTAATATCATTTACCACTTTCATTGTGGCAGTGATGGTGCTATGAAGCAGAATTAGAAACAGAATGAAACAGAGAGCCACAGGACACAAAATGCTCATTAAAACAATTTAGTATGGTGGTCCTATCCGATATAGTGCCAGATACTGTGGTAAGGCACGGAGGTAGCTCATTACGGATATCACCGGTGGATATCGATTTTATGGCTTTCCAGAATTTTCTAGGGTTGTTCAGGTTCTTTGTGGTAACTGACAGATAATACTTAGATTTAGCACTTTTGACATGTGAAGTGAAGCTATTTCTTAGCTGCCTAAAACGCAGCCATTCTACCTCTGAGCCTGAATTCCTAGCCTTTGCCCAGGCCTTGTTTCTCATGTAGGAGAATAGATAATTCAGCAGAAAACCAAGGATTGTCTCGTCCCTTCACTCTAAATTTACGCAGGGGTGCATGTCTATCTATAATTTCCATAAAACCAAGATAAAAATAAGACCATGCGGTTTCTACATCAGCACACAGATCGATTTTTCCCCAATCAAACCCAAACAGATCATGCACAAAACCCTGCTCCACAAAATGTTTGATGTCTCTCTTGATGATAATACGAGGTTTAACCTTTTGGACCTTAGTGTCCCTAATTGTGGCTACAACACAGTGGTCACTCAGATCATTCGCAAATACTCCCACAGCTGAGTATTTATAGGGAACATTAGTTAAAATGAGATCAATTAGGGAGGATTTATTTGGGGACTTAATATTAGGGCGAGTAGGACTGTCAACAATCTGAGTAACATTTAAAGAGATACAAAGGTTTTTTAAATCCTCTGACACTGCAGTTAACCAGTCCCAGTTAAAATCTCCAAGTAGCACTATTTCCTTGTAGTCTAGTTGTGATAAAATATTTGCTAGTGAAGACAAGGAGTCTTTGACAGCTGAGGGGGGTCTGTAACAGCCCACGACCATGACCTGTTGACCCTTTGCCACTTCTATATTTAAGGCTAAAAATTCAAATTGCTTACTGATAGATTTGGAAACTACAGCGGTTACACTGAACTTATTCTTAACATAAATGGCAACGCCGCCACCTTTATTAGGCCGGTCGGTACGATACACATTAAAACCATTTAAGGCAATGTCAGAGGCCAAAATAGATTTATTTAGCCACGTCTCTGATAAAACAATGACGTCAGCGTCAGTCGAGCTCGCCCAGATACGGACAAAATCTAGTTTACCTAACAGACTGCGCACATTCAAGTGGATGAAACCCAACCCAGATCTAGCTTTAAAATCAGCAGGAGTAGCGATCTGACTACTACTACTGGGCGGACCAGGGTTAGGTTGTACATTTCCTGACAGTAATAACAACAAAAAAACCAGGCATCTTTTCCTCTTAAGCGACACACATACATTGTCATCTACTTTAGAATCACCGGAAAAGTCTGCGAGAGTGTGATTAGAGCTTAAGAAGCAGTCCTGAAGAACCATCATCGCAGGAAAACAAAAAAGACAAACATATTTTGTTGAGTAGATTGACTGTGACAAGGCAAGCGGTAATTGTTTGTGTAACACATCCGAACCTTTGCAGGGGATGCCCACTGCGGGTGGCAGAACAGACCTGAATCCAGTAGACTCCTCAGAATGATTAGAGATCTTCTCATAGTCCAAAATAGTTAACAGGCACAGCAGAATCCCGATATGGGCCATTTTCCCAGACCAGGGAACCGCGATGTTCCTGGAGCAAAATCAGCACAGCAGCAAAGGACAGGCGAAAGCAGCAGCGTGGTATCCCCGGGGTGAAAGCAGGCCTCTCCTAGCAGAACCAGGACAGGTGGGAAGCAGGCCCCAGACGTGGTAAAATCCTCCTCCGTACAGCAGCACACGCCCGGTGGAAGCAGGCCAAGCCCGAAGCGTGGATCCACTCCGTCTCTCCGCGACGACTCCGGGGTAAAAACCTCTCCAGTGCAGCCGTGCAGGTGGGAGCAGGCCTCCGTAGATCGCAGGCAGCAAACAGGTGGAGCCGCTCCGGCTCTTCGCGACGAGCAGGCCTCCGTAGATCGCAGATCGCAGGCAGCAACAGGTAGAGCTGCTCCGTCTCTCCGCGACGTCGCCGGGGTAAAAACCTCTCCAGTACAGCCGAACTTAACAGGTGGGAGCAGGCCTCCGTAGATCGCAGATCCCAGATCGCAGGCAGCAACAGGTGGAGCCGCTCCGTCTCTTCGCGACGAGCAGGCCTCCGTAAATCGCAGATCGCATGCAGCAACAGGTGGAGCCGCTCCGTCTCTTCGCTCCGTCTCCGGAGGAAAAAAAAAAATACTATTTAATACTGGCAACTTCTAATTGTGGGAAAAACGAAAACGTTCAGTAGAGACGTCCCATAGAACATTTTGCGAAACACAATAGCCAGCATGTGTAGTTCTGGGGGGGGGCGTTCGATTCCAGTTTTGGATAGTCTGGCGTGGTTTCGTTCCATTTCACACAGCTGTTTGACGCTCTGCGTAACCTTGCGGGGACTGTATGTCACGGTGTGTGAAGCAGGTAGGACCCAAATGCAGATTAAAGTGAAAGTTCCTTTATTTCAAGGCTAGGTGATAACAGACAGAACAGAACACTCACCGACGAACTAGTCATGACAAAAGACGAACCGACAAAGACAGACAGAAAAACCAGAACTTAAATACACACAAGACTAATCACACAAACAAGACACAGATGAGGAGGGAGGAGAAAACACAGGTGAACACAATTGGGTAATCAGACACACCAGGGAACTAACGACAGGGAACCACAGACAAATCCAAACAAGACACAACGCAGACAGAAACAGGCAAGACAGGAAGTGAAGACCTTACAAAATAAAACATGAAACAAGACAAGACAAAACACCATAAAGACAGATCGTGACAGTACCCCCCCCCCTCATGGGACGGATCCCAGACGTCCCAAAAAAACACAAGTCCTCAAGCAGGGTGGGTGGAGGGGGTCCGGAGGGGGTCCGGAGGAGGGGCGTATCACTAGGCCACCAGGGTGGGTGGAGGGGGTCAGGAGGACGGGACTGAGCTGACCGCCCAGGAGCACAGCAGAGGACCAGGAAGGGATCTCGGGCGGACGGCCCGTGGGCAAGGCAGAGTTCAAGGAGGGGTTCTCGGGCGGACGGCCCGGGGGCCAGGCAGAGTTCAAAAAGGGGTATTCGGGCGGACGGCCCGGGGGCAAGGCAGAGTTCAAGGTGGGGGTTATGGAGGGGCGAAGGCCATCGCGGGCAAACTCAGGGGGCCGAGCATGAGGGCGAGGACCGCGGCCGGGAAAGTCAGGGGGCCGGGCTCGAGGGCAAAGGCCGCGGCAGGAAGAGTCATGGGGCCGGGCTCGAGGACGAGGGCAGCGGCAGGAAGAGTCAGGGGGCCGGGATCGCGGGCGAAGACCACGGCTCACAGAGGGCCGGGATCGCGGGCGAAGACCACGGCTCACAGAGGGCCGGGATCGAGGGCGAAGACCACGGCTCTCAGGGGGCCGGGCTCGAGGACGAAGACCAGAGAGCTCCGGAGGCCGGGCAGGAAGGCGCTGACGGGCCAGCGCCGGAGGCCGGGCAGGACCCGGTGTCGGCCGGACAGGAACCAGAGCTGGTGGGACAGGCCTCGGCAGGATCCCCCACGGAAGAGGACCAGGACACGGGATTGGCAGGACCCCCGGCGAGACAGAGGATGGCGGGGCCTCCAACGGAACAGGACAAGGAGTTGGTAGGACCCCCGGCAGGAGAGTAGTCGGCGGCGCCTCCAACGGAACAGGACAAGGAGTTGGTAGGACTCCCGGCAGGAGAGTAGTCGGCGGGGCCTTCAATGGCACAGGACAAAGGGTTGGCAGGACCCCCGGCAGGAGAGTAGACGGCGGAACCTCCAACGGGACAGGACAAAGGGTTGGCAGGACCCCCGGCAGGAGACTAGTCGGCGGGGCCTCCAACGGCACAGGACAAAGGATTGGCAGGACCCCCGGCAGGAGAGTAGTCGGCGGGGCCTCCAACGGCACAGGACAAAGGGTTGGCAGGACCCCCGGCAGGAGAGTAGTCGGCGGGGCCTCCAACGGCGCAGGACAAAGGGTTGGCAGGACCCCCGGCAGGAGAGTAGTCGGCGGGACCTCCAACGAGACAGACATACGATTGGTAGGACCCCCGGCAGAGGAGTAGTCGACGGGGCCTCCAACGGGACAGGACATGGAGTTGGCAGGACCCCCAGCAGAACCTCCAACGGACCAGGACATTGGGTAGGGACTTGAGACGTGACTCGAGAGGGGACTCGAGAGGGGAACCGAGAGGAGAACTAAGGGGGAACTCGAGAGGGAACTTGAGAGGGGAACTAGAGAGGGGACTAGAGGAGAGACTAAAGGAGGGACTAAAGGAGGGACTAGAGAAGGGAACTCGAGAGGGGACTCGCGAGGGGAACTAGAGGAGGGACTAGAGAGGGGACTAGAGAGGGGACTAAAGGAGGGACTAAAGGAGGGAACTCGAGAGGGAACTCGAGAGGGAACTCGAGAGATGACTTGAGAGGGAACTCGAGAGGAGACTCGAAAGGGGACTCGAGAGATGACTTGAGAGGGAACTCGAGAAGAGACTCGAGATGGGACCTGAGAGGGAACTCGAGAGGGAACTCGAGAGAGGACTCGAGATGGGACTCGAGAGGGGACTCGAGAGGGGACCCGAGAGGGGACTCGAGAGGGGACTCGAGAGGGGACCCGAGAGGGGACTCGAGAGGGGACTCGAGAGGGGACCCGAGAGGGAACTCGGGTAGGAACTGGAGAGGGGACTTGAGAGGGAACTTGTGTCGGTCGGTACGCCGACAGGACTCGGGGAGCTGGCGTCGGCTGGGGAGCCAGCAGGAGACGAGGTGCTGGAGTCGGCCGGTACGCCGACAAGACTCGGGGAGCTGGTGTTGGCTGGAGAGCCAACAGGAGACGAGGTGCTGGAGTCGGCCGGTACGCCGACAAGACTCGGGGAGCTGGCGTCGGCTGGGGAGCCAGCAGGAGACGAGGTGCTGGAGTCGGGACCATGACTGCTGGAGCCGGTACTTGAGCCGGAACCATGGCTGGAACTGGGGCCGGAACCATGGCTGTATGGGCCAGCTCTGGTGCAGGGACCATGGCTGTTGGGGCCTGTACTGGAGCCTGGATCATGGCTGTGTGGGCTGGTTTTGGAGCCGGAAACATGGCTGCTGGGTCCGGCACTGGAGCTGGAACCATGGCTGTAAGGTCCGGTTCAGGAGCCGGAAACATGGCTGTAAGGTCCGTTTCTGGAGCCGGAAACATGGCTGTAAGGTCCGTTTCTGGAGCCGGAAACATGGCTGTAAGGTCCGGTTCAGGAGCCGGAAACATGGCTGTAAGGTCCGGTTCTGGAGCCGGAAACATGGCTGTAAGGTCCGGTTCTGGAGCCGGAAACATGGCTGTAAGGTCCGGTTCTGGACTGTGGCCGCTCCGGCTGCTAGCCTGGCCTGGCGACGACTCCTCTTAGCAGCCGCCTGAATACTCCGTGGACCTCCATAAGCCAGACGAGTTCCGGAATACAACTCCTGGACAGGAGCAGGAACTGGAGCAGAAGCACGGGTTGAGTGTAGGCGGAACCCACCAAGGCATATGGTGCCAGGTTGGGAATTGGGAGCCAGGGAGCTAGCATGCCTGGGGCTAGCAGGCCGGGAATCACACACCGGGAGGATCTTTTAAATCCAGCCAGGTAAGAATTTCACCAAACCTGGTTTCTCTCTAGCCATCTGGCGCGCCTCTGATAACACCGCCTCTCGCTGCTGAACTCCGGGTGCTCTCTTCCATCGATCCGAGCAGTTAGCCAGAAAAAAGGAAAAATTCAATAATTCCAGCTCGAACGGATCTGCTGGGCCCATTTCTTGGTCGGGTTGTAATGTTACGGTGTGTGTAGGAAGCAGGTAGGACCCAAATGCAGATTAAAGTGAAAGTTCCTTTATTTCAAGGCTAGGTGATAACAGACAGAACAGAACACTCACCGACGAACTAGTCATGACAAAAGACGAACCGACAAAGACAGACAGAAAAACCAGAACTTAAATACACACAAGACTAATCACACAAACAAGACACAGGTGAGGAGGGAGGAGAAAACACAGGTGAACACAATTGGGTAATCAGACACACCAGGGAACTAACGACAGGGAACCACAGACAAATCCAAACAAGACACAACGCAAACAGAAACAGGCAAGACAGGAAGTGAAGACCTTACAAAATAAAACATGAAACAAGACAAGACAAAACCCCATAAAGACAGATCGTGACACTATAGTCCTAAACGATAGCTGGGGATTATGGGTAGTGTAGTGTCTTCGGCCATCCTAAACTCAGAAATGTTGACAATCGCAATGATGCTCGAAATGTCCCTTATAGGCCTACGTCTGTTTCCGGTTATTTTTATTTTGAAATTCAGTTCCTGACGGACGCCAAAAAAGCCCGAGATTATGGAATTAAACCAATAAATAAAAGCAAGGATAATTGTGTGTTATTGGTGAGTAAATAACAGTGTGTTATTTTGAAAAGAATATCGAATTAGAAGGAAAAAAATACTTAAAAATACAGATTTCCGTATTCTGAGGCTCTGAGCCCCATTTATTTTCCTCACAGACGGCAACAAAAGTCAGAAATTATACGATTTCAAATAAAAGCAATAACTGTGGCTTGATATTGAGTAAGAACATGTTTTTATGAACCACACAGCTTCCGGTCTTCCTCGACCCGACCGGAGAAAAAGACGTGCTGCAGGCAGTAGAAATACATTGCTTTTAAAATCGTGCTGTGCAACACGAAAAAAAGGGGCAAATCGTGTTGGTGAACACGAATCAATAGATTAAAAATCGTGTTGGTGAACACGAAATGCCGTGAGACTGGGTTGTGTAGTGAGGACATATTTATTCTAACCCGGACGTTAGCATCACAAGGGGCTCCTCGATGAAGGGCAAAGAGATTTTTCCATTGGATTGACCTATAAACATATCACAGCCACATGGCTGGCATCATCACTATTAAGCAAAAACAGCTAATGTTCGCTGGGATGACATTTAATAGCCTCTTTATAGCTAAATGTTAGCTGTTTTTATGGCACAGAAGCTTCGGAAATTCACTACTGGGATAATTACTGACATACTTTGTATCGTAGAACCAAACATGAGCATCTCTGAAGCTTGTGTTAACCACAAGTCTTTGCAAAAACACAGTTCACTTTGAGACGAGGGAACCATAAGTGATACAATTCTGACTCATTACCGGGTGTAAAGACTAATTTCTGCACCACTCTATATATCAGTGAACTGTTTCTGTCTAACTGGATTGAAGGCATTACGTTCCATTCCTTGTTGCCTCACACTCACCTGCCTGACATAATCAACTCCACAGGTCTGAACCATTGAAACAAGACTTATAACTTTAAGTGCTATTCTGCAAAGAAAATCTATTATCAATCTATTTGGACGGTTTCAGCCTGGCAGTATGCTCCTTATTTTTCCATCAGCTGAATTATCAACATCCAAAGGCCGAACTGGAAGTTTCTGCTGTAAAAAGGTTATCAGTTCAGATAAGCAGTCATACTGGATAGAAGTGCAGACAATGTGGCAGTCGAGCCACTAACAATACAGACTCTATGGGCCATTCACAGTGCCACCAGTAGATGAAGAGATAAAGCCTTTCAAAAATAAAGACAGATGATAGCATTTCAGATAAGGACTGTAATTTCTCACAGACGTTTTTGGCGTAGAAATCAGTTCTGGAAATATATATCCTGGGACCCGAGGAAAAAAAGTGTCTTCCAATTTCCTTTTTTTTGTGATTTCCTACCTATTTAGGGTTAAAAAAACATCTTGCAATTTAGACTTTTTTTATTTTATTTTATTTTAAAATGTTACAGTATGTCCACTGTAGAGGACGTCGGGACCATATTAGTTTGAAAAGACAGCCAAAATTAACAGATGGACTATGTAACGTATTATGGTTATAGAGTGATATTAATACAATAATACATTCACCTTTATTTAAAACATGAATAAGTAATTGATCTGAACATTGCTGTTTATTTGGTCAATACAAAACTAGTTTGGTTTTTGGTGAATCTTTCCAGATCTTCAAAGACTTTGTAGTCGATGTAGTGGGAAAGTACCTCATTGACTCCAGTCGGCATGGGCTGTAGGGTCATCTTGACTAGTTTTATGGATGTGGTCTCCATTTGACCATGCTCATAGAAACAAAGCTTGCATTCCTGAGGCAATTCTCATTTTCCATGGCTCCACTTAAAATAAAAACAACAATAAGACATGCGTGCTACTCTTGGCCCACAGAGGGCCATGTCTTTCCAGCTCGTCCCTATCTGTCTCTATGTATCTATCTGTGCGCTCATGGAGCATCCTGCATCTTTCCCCCCCTTCTTCTTGACCCTCTTCTATCCCAGGTGTGAAAGCCTCATCTCTCTCATCATCTGAGAGCTCAAAATCTTAATCTCCCTGAACTATCTGGTACAGAAAATGTCTGCTTCAGTTCCGTCTCCTGCAACAATATTGAGTCATAAAGTCCATGAAGACGGTCCTGACGTCCACTAGAATGGACATTTATAAAAGGGCTGCTATTTGAAAACTTGAATTATTTAATTGTTTTCAGAACTAATTATATAGTTCCTCACATGTTAATAAACAAGAACATATATGATTTTCATGGTAAAAATGACAATTATTCAACAATATTTGACTTCTCCTCCTGCTTCTATACTATGCTTCTATTTGTTTTTCGTATCCCAGCCATTTTGCATGAAAAGAAAGAGGAACTTCCCAGCATGCAATTTTAACCAATGACATATCACTGGAAAGACCAGGATGTCCTCTGTACAGTACATCAGGGATTGATAGAGTAGCTCAAAAGAGTAAAAGGAGATGCATGTTACACAAAATGTCCACTACAGTGGACATTTTCAATGGGCTGGGTCCCAGGAGGATACAACGATTAATGTCGCTCAAATGTATTTATTGTGTTATGGAACAGTATCTCTAATACAGACCCGTTGCCTTGAGGTATAACGTTTGACAGATTAAAGTAAACATAGCGGGCAGCAGGGAGAAAAAGGCAGGTAAAGCTACTTCAGAATAAACAAAGCAGACAGGAGCGTGATCAGGTTGTTTCCGGTTAGTGGACACTCAGCCTGCTGTCCCTTATCCTCCAGCGTCCCATTAAGTCAGGAAAGAAACTAGAAGAGAGAAGCACCGATGGCACAGTGTGATGCCAAATAAAAACGAGTGAGCTGCCACTCTGTGACCACTCAGGCATCAGGAAAAAAGGAACCTTTCAACAATACTTGGTGGTAGTTCTCAAATTGAGTCTGTATTCAGAAATTCACGAGGGAAGTTCGAGTACAGTAGAGGTTCTGCCTAATGGTGCAATTGCATCTGGCAAACAAAGGCAGTACTGTTCCCCTTTGGGTGGCTGCAGCTGGGTGAGGCATCAATTACTGTCAAAACCATTTCAATAGTAGGTGAGTGTCAGATTGATACAGCTATTATGAAAATATTTTAGCCTTGGATCTTTTATGCGGTGATAGGGAAAGGATTGTGTGTGCAGAGAAGTCAAGCAGAGAAGAAAAAATGGAGAAAGGACTCAAGGGAGAAGAGATGGATTAATTGAATTCACTTTGAATTAAGTTGGGGGAACAGATCGCCATAGGAGAGGAGATGGAAGTGAGAAATGAGAAGGAGGCTGAGATAAAAACCAAAGAGGAGGAAAGGGAAAAAAGCTCTGAGACAGAAACACTGTAGCTATTAAGACGAGAGTATCAGACACAAAAGCCACTTTCAGATACGTGCACTACTGTAAATATGCCAGAAAAAGTTTTAAATCCGTGTTCAAAATGGTTTCATGAAGACTGATCAGGAATATTTAATGTAGGATTTTGTCTGAATTAAACACTTGTTCTTTTTCATTTCTCATGGGAATCTGCATTGATATAATACAAAATAACATTTGAACTGGTGTTATCTACAGCCAAGTTCTAAACCAACTTATACAGAAATTGAGACCTATAAGCAACAGACCAAGAGCTGTGACAAAAACCTGCAACATACACTCCTACTACAGTGTTAATAGCGATGCCCCGGGGTTACTCCACCTTCTACTTTTCATGATGATTAAATGGAGAGGGTTTTGGGGGTCGTTAAAGCGTTATGATAGCTGCTGATGAGGGAGAATCACAGAGTATTAACAGATGTCACAAAGCAGGTAGTGACCGGTTGCTGCTGTATATGGCTGCGCGTGTCAGATAAAGTGGCTCAGTAATTGGAGCAGACAGTTTAATGGCTTTGCTGCAGCCATTTTGGGGTCGAGTGAGCTGGAGTTCGCTGGAGGTTTGGAAATTAAAACACCGGCAGTGCTGAAATCATGTGACCCGCTGTGACATGGGAGGTGAAAAAAGGTTTGAAGCACAAATTCAATTTCAGGCCCATAGACTACAAAGATTGTGCTGTTATAGTTTGTGTTGCTTATTGGAAGCCACTCTGTATCTTGCTGTGATGGAAGATCTTTGGCTCTGACACACACAAACTGTAGAAGCATGTACACACAAACAACTAAAAAATGTTTTCCTGAGATGCATGACTCACACTATGCTCAGATACCTGCACACTTAACTTTAAGAGTTAGTCTCCTACGCACATACACTCTTTCATACAAACAGAAACCCTCTTTTCTTACGGACACACGTACAATCTCTTCTTCACATAGACATTATCTGACAAATACACAGAATCCCACACAGCTTTCACTCACTCTGCAGTGCCCACAGCGGGTGGCTGGCAATCTTCTCCAGGTTTCAGACCACAGGTGGTAAACCAAACAATCAGCAGTTCCCACTGCGATATTAGAGTAAACTGTCCTCACGCAGCTCAATTGACTTTCCAGTGATAGTGTAAAAAAGAGTTTTTTTTCATGAAGTGACAACTCGAAAACGAAATAATAATGATAACAACATATAGTGGACAGTTTCATCTGGAGCTGGGGAACAGGAGGGTCTGTTTCTGTCTAAACGATTAGCCAATGGCCCAGAAAATCTATAGAAAAGATAAAGATAAAGCAAAAATGAATTCACTGATAACAGCTTATCACTTGGAGTATTTTAAGATTTTCTATGTCACTGTAAATCTATCATATCACCATTTCAATGATAAACACTTTACTATTATTGGGAAAAGAAATTGTCAATAAAGTGAATTAGACTTCTTCCTCTCTCATATAAAAAAGATGGCAATTGGCTTGCAGCGCTTTTAAGCCTTTAAGCGCGGGAAGGGGGGTGCTGAGGGCGCTGCAGCACCCCCTAGCGGCGGGCAGGGGGTGCGGAGCTCCCCTGTCTGAATTATTATTTGACAGCTCCAGCTGTGCTTAATCTGTGTAATATGTAGCCAATACATTCCACATTGTTGGCTACAATTCTGTAACCCCGGACCATTCTACCTCAATAATATAATACATTAACCGTGCTTTACGTGAACCTCATCATGACACTAGAGAGGACGACAGGGCTGTAATTTCCAGTGTTCAGTGAATGCAACAGAGGCAAGAAGACACCAGACCAATCAGAGAGTTGCATGGAAATAAAAGTGTGCTTGTGTCATTCA